>NW_026648468.1:0-61487 GCF_030028045.1 Hippopotamus amphibius kiboko | reverse complement strand
AGGGGCAGCCAGAGGGGCAGCCAGAGAGGGGATGTGCATGCAGCTTGAAGGCCCCAGATCTCCTACATCCCAACCAGGGCATGCCGGCTCTGCCCAGCAGGCCCCATTCACAGGAGGGCACCCAGCTTCAGGATCTGCCCTTTCCCAGCCCTGAAACCACACACAGGCCCCACGCTGAGCCCTGCCAAGGGGGAAGTTTGCTTCCCGCCTGGGCCGAATGGCACGACTGGGTTAGGGCAGAGAAGGCCCTGGGAGGCCTTCAGGGTGCTGCCACAGCATAGCAGTGCTCAGGCAAAGGCACTCTGCTTTCTGTAGGCTGGACGCACACTGGAGTTTCTGCTTGAGGCAGAGAGAGCTCAGCAGGGCGAGCCAGGGCTGAAGGCAAAGCAGAGAGTTTTTTGGTGGAGCGATGGCACCATCTGCTGGCTGCCAAGCATGGGAGCAGCCTCACTTCAAATGAGTTCCTGAGGCCATTTCCAAGCAGGAGGCACTCTGGCTGCACAAGCTCGAGAGCCCTGCTTAGGACTTCCCTCTGGCAACAGAGTGGGTGCCAAGGGCCTGTGGGTGGGAAGGGGCTCGGAAGGCACAGGGGAGCCTTTGGGCCCCCAGTGCTCTCCCATGGAAAACGCTGCAGGCCCCAGCATCCACGAACTGCTCCGAGGCTGGGCAGTGGGCAAGCTGTCCACAGCCGAAGGCTCCCTGCCAAGTGCTACAGGCCTTTCTGCATGGCTCAGCGGCAGCTTCCTTGCAGTCTGCTGGTCCAGGGGCGTGTGTGCCCTGGTCCAGAGTGCTGTAGGAGGAGCTCCTAGCAAGGGGAGAGCAAGCCCCTTGTTTCCTTGGCGGAGACTGGCCTGTGCACACAGAGGCCTGCCAGCAGTGAAGACAGTGCAGGCAGCGAGGGCGTGTGGCAGGCAGCAAAGAGGTGGCAGGAGTCCTGCTTGCAAGTGGGGTCATGCCTGTCTTGTGCTCAGGCCCCAGTGGCCACGTGCACACACAGCCTCTGGACCCGCAGCTTCCCAGCAGTGCAAGACACACACAGGCAACACCCTGGGGCCTGCTCGCATGAACTGTGCTCTGTCGAGGTCCTGCTGGCTGGCAGTTTCCTAGGCCAGCACAGGCCCTAGGGAGGCCTGGCTGAGCCTGGGATGGGTCCCAAACTAGCAGTGCCCAGGGAAAGCCTGGGACTGGAGGCCAGGCTACAGGCTCATTCCAGCTTGAGCCTGGTGCACAGAGCCTTCAGCTGGGACTTGCCGGGGGAATGCTCAGCACAGTGGCTTTGGCCTGCCATCCACGTTCCTCCCTCGGGCCCTTCTGCCTGTTAGACCCACACTCCCTAGAAGTGTGTTCCTGAGGCAGTTGGACAGTTGGGGAAGTGGAGGCTCTCCCAGCATGGGAGGTCTGCCCAGAACATTGCTCTGTGTCCAAAGAGGATTCCCTGCACCTCAGGCACTGGGGAGAGATTTTGTGCACACAGGAGAGCCTTGGCACACGCAGTGTTTCCCCACGGAAAGCAGTGTGAGAAGGAGCCCCTGCCAGGGAAGCATGGCCCTCTGCCACAGAAGCCCTCCATGCCACAGGCTGTCATGGACTCGGCTACAGGCCTTTGTGGCTGGAGAGACGGCAGATCCTCTGGAGGCTCTGGGTCAGTGTGCACTCCCCTTCGAGGAAACGAGGCATGTGGGAAGATTCCCTGCCCAAGAATGGCAAGCAGCCTGCTCCTTCCAATGAGACGCACGTGTGGTGTGAGAGGCTTGGCAGCAGAGAAGAAGCAAGAGGGGCAGCCAGAGGGGCAGCCAGAGAGGGGATGTGCACGCAGCTTGAAGGCCCCAGATCTCCTACATCCCAACCAGGGCATGCCGGCTCTGCCCAGCAGGCCCCATTCACAG
This sequence comes from Hippopotamus amphibius kiboko, assembly GCF_030028045.1. Taxonomy (NCBI): domain Eukaryota; kingdom Metazoa; phylum Chordata; class Mammalia; order Artiodactyla; family Hippopotamidae; genus Hippopotamus; species Hippopotamus amphibius. Next base: position 59,601 of record NW_026648468.1, on the reverse strand, counting down.
GAGGGCACCCAGCTTCAGGATCTGCCCTTTCCCAGCCCTGAAACCACACACAGGCCCCACGCTGAGCCCTGCCAAGGGGGAACTTTGCTCCCCGCCTGGGCCGAATGGCACGACTGGGTTAGGGCAGAGAAGGCCCTGGGAGGCCTTCAGGGTGCTGCCACAGCATAGCAGTGCTCAGGCAAAGGCACTCTGCTTTCTGTAGGCTGGACGCACACTGGAGTTTCTGCTTGAGGCAGAGAGAGCTCAGCAGGGCGAGCCAGGGCTGAAGGCAAAGCAGAGAGTTTTTTGGTGGAGCGATGGCACCATCTGCTGGCTGCCAAGCATGGGAGCAGCCTCACTTCAAATGAGTTCCTGAGGCCATTTCCAAGCAGGAGGCACTCTGGCTGCACAAGCTCGAGAGCCCTGCTTAGGACTTCCCTCTGGCAACAGAGTGGGTGCCAAGGGCCTGTGGGTGGGAAGGGGCTCGGAAGGCACAGGGGAGCCTTTGGGCCCCCAGTGCTCTCCCATGGAAAACGCTGCAGGCCCCATCGTCCATGAGCTCCTCCGAGGCTTGGCAGAGGGCAAGCTGTCCACAGCCGAAGGCTCCCTGCCAAGTGCTGCAGGCCTTTCTGCATGGCTCAGCGGCAGCTTCCTTGCAGGCTGCTGGTCCAGGGGCGTGTGTGCCCTGGTCCAGAGTGCTGTAGGAGGAGCTCCTAGCAAGGGGAGAGCAAGCCCCTTGTTTCCTTGGCGGAGACTGGCCTGTGCACACAGAGGCCTGCCAGCAGTGAAGACAGTGCAGGCAGCGAGGGCGTGTGGCAGGCAGCAAAGAGGTGGCAGGAGTCCTGCTTGCAAGTGGGGTCATGCCTGTCTTGTGCTCAGGCCCCAGTGGCCACGTGCACACACAGCCTCTGGACCCGCAGCTTCCCAGCAGTGCAAGACACACACAGGCAACACCCTGGGGCCTGCTCGCATGAACTGTGCTCTGTCGAGGTCCTGCTGGCTGGCAGTGGCCTAGGCCAGCACAGGCCCTAGGGAGGCCTGGCTGAGCCTGGGATGGGTCCCAAACTAGCAGTGCCCAGGGAAAGCCTGGGACTGGAGGCCAGGCTACAGGCTCATTCAGGCTGGAGCCTGGTGCACAGAGCCTTCAGCTGGGACTTGCCGGGCGAATGCTCAGCACAGTGGCTTTGGCCTGCCATCCACGTTCCTCACTCGGGCCCTTCTGCCTGTTAGACCCACACTCCCTAGAAGTGTGTTCCTGAGGCAGTTGGACAGTTGGGGAAGTGGAGGCTCTCCCAGCATGATAGGTCTGCCCAGAACATTGCTCTGTGTCCAAAGAGGATTCCCTGCACCTCAGGCACTGGGGAGAGATTTTGTGCACACAGGAGAGCCTTGGCACATGCAGTGTTTCCCCACGGAAAGCAGTGTGAGAAGGAGCCCCTGCCAGGGAAGCATGGCCCTCTGCCACAGAAGCCCTCCATGCCACAGGCTGTCATGGACTCGGCTATAGGCCTTTGTGGCTGGAGAGACGGCAGCTCCTCTGGAGGCTCTGGGTCAGTGTGCACTCCCCTTCGAGGAAACGAGGCGTGTGGGAAGATTCCCTGCCCAAGAATGGCAAGCAGCCTGCTCCTTCCAATGAGACGCACGTGTGGTGTGAGAGGCTTGGCAGCAGAGAAGAAGCAAGAGGGGCAGCCAGAGGGGCAGCCAGAGAGGGGATGTGCATGCAGCTTGAAGGCCCCAGATCTCCTACATCCCAACCAGGGCATGCCGGCTCTGCCCAGCAGGCCCCATTCACAGGAGGGCACCCAGCTTCAGGATCTGCCCTTTCCCAGCCCTGAAACCACACACAGGCCCCACGCTGAGCCCTGCCAAGGGGGAAGTTTGCTTCCCGCCTGGGCCGAATGGCACGACTGGGTTAGGGCAGAGAAGGCCCTGGGAGGCCTTCAGGGTGCTGCCACAGCATAGCAGTGCTCAGGCAAAGGCACTCTGCTTTCTGTAGGCTGGACGCACACTGGAGTTTCTGCTTGAGGCAGAGAGAGCTCAGCAGGGCGAGCCAGGGCTGAAGGCAAAGCAGAGAGTTTTTTGGTGGAGCGATGGCACCATCTGCTGGCTGCCAAGCATGGGAGCAGCCTCACTTCAAATGAGTTCCTGAGGCCATTTCCAAGCAGGAGGCACTCTGGCTGCACAAGCTCGAGAGCCCTGCTTAGGACTTCCCTCTGGCAACAGAGTGGGTGCCAAGGGCCTGTGGGTGGGAAGGGGCTCGGAAGGCACAGGGGAGCCTTTGGGCCCCCAGTGCTCTCCCATGGAAAACGCTGCAGGCCCCAGCATCCACGAACTGCTCCGAGGCTGGGCAGTGGGCAAGCTGTCCACAGCCGAAGGCTCCCTGCCAAGTGCTACAGGCCTTTCTGCATGGCTCAGCGGCAGCTTCCTTGCAGTCTGCTGGTCCAGGGGCGTGTGTGCCCTGGTCCAGAGTGCTGTAGGAGGAGCTCCTAGCAAGGGGAGAGCAAGCCCCTTGTTTCCTTGGCGGAGACTGGCCTGTGCACACAGAGGCCTGCCAGCAGTGAAGACAGTGCAGGCAGCGAGGGCGTGTGGCAGGCAGCAAAGAGGTGGCAGGAGTCCTGCTTGCAAGTGGGGTCATGCCTGTCTTGTGCTCAGGCCCCAGTGGCCACGTGCACACACAGCCTCTGGACCCGCAGCTTCCCAGCAGTGCAAGACACACACAGGCAACACCCTGGGGCCTGCTCGCATGAACTGTGCTCTGTCGAGGTCCTGCTGGCTGGCAGTTTCCTAGGCCAGCACAGGCCCTAGGGAGGCCTGGCTGAGCCTGGGATGGGTCCCAAACTAGCAGTGCCCAGGGAAAGCCTGGGACTGGAGGCCAGGCTACAGGCTCATTCCAGCTTGAGCCTGGTGCACAGAGCCTTCAGCTGGGACTTGCCGGGGGAATGCTCAGCACAGTGGCTTTGGCCTGCCATCCACGTTCCTCCCTCGGGCCCTTCTGCCTGTTAGACCCACACTCCCTAGAAGTGTGTTCCTGAGGCAGTTGGACAGTTGGGGAAGTGGAGGCTCTCCCAGCATGGGAGGTCTGCCCAGAACATTGCTCTGTGTCCAAAGAGGATTCCCTGCACCTCAGGCACTGGGGAGAGATTTTGTGCACACAGGAGAGCCTTGGCACACGCAGTGTTTCCCCACGGAAAGCAGTGTGAGAAGGAGCCCCTGCCAGGGAAGCATGGCCCTCTGCCACAGAAGCCCTCCATGCCACAGGCTGTCATGGACTCGGCTACAGGCCTTTGTGGCTGGAGAGACGGCAGATCCTCTGGAGGCTCTGGGTCAGTGTGCACTCCCCTTCGAGGAAACGAGGCATGTGGGAAGATTCCCTGCCCAAGAATGGCAAGCAGCCTGCTCCTTCCAATGAGACGCACGTGTGGTGTGAGAGGCTTGGCAGCAGAGAAGAAGCAAGAGGGGCAGCCAGAGGGGCAGCCAGAGAGGGGATGTGCACGCAGCTTGAAGGCCCCAGATCTCCTACATCCCAACCAGGGCATGCCGGCTCTGCCCAGCAGGCCCCATTCACAGGAGGGCACCCAGCTTCAGGATCTGCCCTTTCCCAGCCCTGAAACCACACACAGGCCCCACGCTGAGCCCTGCCAAGGGGGAACTTTGCTCCCCGCCTGGGCCGAATGGCACGACTGGGTTAGGGCAGAGAAGGCCCTGGGAGGCCTTCAGGGTGCTGCCACAGCATAGCAGTGCTCAGGCAAAGGCACTCTGCTTTCTGTAGGCTGGACGCACACTGGAGTTTCTGCTTGAGGCAGAGAGAGCTCAGCAGGGCGAGCCAGGGCTGAAGGCAAAGCAGAGAGTTTTTTGGTGGAGCGATGGCACCATCTGCTGGCTGCCAAGCATGGGAGCAGCCTCACTTCAAATGAGTTCCTGAGGCCATTTCCAAGCAGGAGGCACTCTGGCTGCACAGGCTCGAGAGTCCTGCTTAGGGCTTCCCTCTGGCAACAGAGTGGGTGCCAAGGGCCTGTGGGTGGGAAGGGGCTCGGAAGGCACAGGGGAGCCTTTGGGCCCCCAGTGCTCTCCCATGGAAAACGCTGCAGGCCCCAGCATCCACGAACTTCTCCGAGGCTGGGCAGTGGGCAAGCTGTCCACAGCCGAAGGCTCCCTGCCAAGTGCTGCAGGCCTTTCTGCATGGCTCAGCGGCAGCTTCCTTGCAGGCTGCTGGTCCAGGGGCGTGTGTGCCCTGGTCCAGAGTGCTGTAGGAGGAGCTCCTAGCAAGGGGAGAGCAAGCCCCTTGTTTCCTTGGCGGAGACTGGCCTGTGCACACAGAGGCCTGCCAGCAGTGAAGACAGTGCAGGCAGCGAGGGCGTGTGGCAGGCAGCAAAGAGGTGGCAGGAGTCCTGCTTGCAAGTGGGGTCATGCCTGTCTTGTGCTCAGGCCCCAGTGGCCACGTGCACACACAGCCTCTGGACCCGCAGCTTCCCAGCAGTGCAAGACACACACAGGCAACACCCTGGGGCCTGCTCGCATGAACTGTGCTCTGTCGAGGTGCTGCTGGCTGGCAGTGGCCTAGGCCAGCACAGGCCCTAGGGAGGCCTGGCTGAGCCTGGGATGGGTCCCAAACTAGCAGTGCCCAGGGAAAGCCTGGGACTGGAGGCCAGGCTACAGGCTCATTCAGGCTGGAGCCTGGTGCACAGAGCCTTCAGCTGGGACTTGCCGGGCGAATGCTCAGCACAGTGGCTTTGGCCTGCCATCCACGTTCCTCACTCGGGCCCTTCTGCCTGTTAGACCCACACTCCCTAGAAGTGTGTTCCTGAGGCAGTTGGACAGTTGGGGAAGTGGAGGCTCTCCCAGCATGATAGGTCTGCCCAGAACATTGCTCTGTGTCCAAAGAGGATTCCCTGCACCTCAGGCACTGGGGAGAGATTTTGTGCACACAGGAGAGCCTTGGCACATGCAGTGTTTCCCCACGGAAAGCAGTGTGAGAAGGAGCCCCTGCCAGGGAAGCATGGCCCTCTGCCACAGAAGCCCTCCATGCCACAGGCTGTCATGGACTCGGCTATAGGCCTTTGTGGCTGGAGAGACGGCAGCTCCTCTGGAGGCTCTGGGTCAGTGTGCACTCCCCTTCGAGGAAACTAGGTGTGTGGGAAGATTCCCTGCCCAAGAATGGCAAGCAGCCTGCTCCTTCCAATGAGGCGCACGTGTTGTGTGAGAGGCTTGGCAGCAGAGAAGAAGCAAGAGGGGCAGCCAGAGGGGCAGCCAGAGAGGGGATGTGCACGCAGCTTGAAGGCCCCAGATCTCCTACATCCCAACCAGGGCATGCCGGCTCTGCCCAGCAGGCCCCATTCACAGGAGGGCACCCAGCTTCAGGATCTGCCCTTTCCCAGCCCTGAAACCACACACAGGCCCCACGCTGAGCCCTGCCAAGGGGGAACTTTGCTCCCCGCCTGGGCCGAATGGCACGACTGGGTTAGGGCAGAGAAGGCCCTGGGAGGCCTTCAGGGTGCTGCCACAGCATAGCAGTGCTCAGGCAAAGGCACTCTGCTTTCTGTAGGCTGGACGCACACTGGAGTTTCTGCTTGAGGCAGAGAGAGCTCAGCAGGGCGAGCCAGGGCTGAAGGCAAAGCAGAGAGTTTTTTGGTGGAGCGATGGCACCATCTGCTGGCTGCCAAGCATGGGAGCAGCCTCACTTCAAATGAGTTCCTGAGGCCATTTCCAAGCAGGAGGCACTCTGGCTGCACAGGCTCGAGAGTCCTGCTTAGGGCTTCCCTCTGGCAACAGAGTGGGTGCCAAGGGCCTGTGGGTGGGAAGGGGCTCGGAAGGCACAGGGGAGCCTTTGAGCCCCCAGTGCTCTCCCATGGACAACGCTGCAGGCCCCAGCATCCACGAACTGCTCCGAGGCTGGGCAGTGGGCAAGCTGTCCACAGCCGAAGGCTCCCTGCCAAGTGCTACAGGCCTTTCTGCATGGCTCAGCGGCAGCTTCCTTGCAGGCTGCTGGTCCAGGGGCGTGTGTGCCCTGGTCCAGAGTGCTGTAGGAGGAGCTCCTAGCAAGGGGAGAGCAAGCCCCTTGTTTCCTTGGCGGAGACTGGCCTGTGCACACAGAGGCCTGCCAGCAGTGAAGACAGTGCAGGCAGCGAGGGCGTGTGGCAGGCAGCAAAGAGGTGGCAGGAGTCCTGCTTGCAAGTGGGGTCATGCCTGTCTTGTGCTCAGGCCCCAGTGGCCACGTGCACACACAGCCTCTGGACCCGCAGCTTCCCAGCAGTGCAAGACACACACAGGCAACACCCTGGGGCCTGCTCGCATGAACTGTGCTCTGTCGAGGTCCTGCTGGCTGGCAGTTTCCTAGGCCAGCACAGGCCCTAGGGAGGCCTGGCTGAGCCTGGGATGGGTCCCAAACTAGCAGTGCCCAGGGAAAGCCTGGGACTGGAGGCCAGGCTACAGGCTCATTCCAGCTTGAGCCTGGTGCACAGAGCCTTCAGCTGGGACTTGCCGGGGGAATGCTCAGCACAGTGGCTTTGGCCTGCCATCCACGTTCCTCACTCGGGCCCTTCTGCCTGTTAGACCCACACTCCCTAGAAGTGTGTTCCTGAGGCAGTTGGACAGTTGGGGAAGTGGAGGCTCTCCCAGCATGATAGGTCTGCCCAGAACATTGCTCTGTGTCCAAAGAGGATTCCCTGCACCTCAGGCACTGGGGAGAGATTTTGTGCACACAGGAGAGCCTTGGCACACGCAGTGTTTCCCCACGGAAAGCAGTGTGAGAAGGAGCCCCTGCCAGGGAAGCATGGCCCTCTGCCACAGAAGCCCTCCATGCCACAGGCTGTCATGGACTCGGCTACAGGCCTTTGTGGCTGGAGAGACGGCAGATCCTCTGGAGGCTCTGGGTCAGTGTGCACTCCCCTTCGAGGAAACGAGGCATGTGGGAAGATTCCCTGCCCAAGAATGGCAAGCAGCCTGCTCCTTCCAATGAGACGCACGTGTGGTGTGAGAGGCTTGGCAGCAGAGAAGAAGCAAGAGGGGCAGCCAGAGGGGCAGCCAGAGAGGGGATGTGCACGCAGCTTGAAGGCCCCAGATCTCCTACATCCCAACCAGGGCATGCCGGCTCTGCCCAGCAGGCCCCATTCACAGGAGGGCACCCAGCTTCAGGATCTGCCCTTTCCCAGCCCTGAAACCACACACAGGCCCCACGCTGAGCCCTGCCAAGGGGGAACTTTGCTCCCCGCCTGGGCCGAATGGCACGACTGGGTTAGGGCAGAGAAGGCCCTGGGAGGCCTTCAGGGTGCTGCCACAGCATAGCAGTGCTCAGGCAAAGGCACTCTGCTTTCTGTAGGCTGGACGCACACTGGAGTTTCTGCTTGAGGCAGAGAGAGCTCAGCAGGGCGAGCCAGGGCTGAAGGCAAAGCAGAGAGTTTTTTGGTGGAGCGATGGCACCATCTGCTGGCTGCCAAGCATGGGAGCAGCCTCACTTCAAATGAGTTCCTGAGGCCATTTCCAAGCAGGAGGCACTCTGGCTGCACAAGCTCGAGAGCCCTGCTTAGGACTTCCCTCTGGCAACAGAGTGGGTGCCAAGGGCCTGTGGGTGGGAAGGGGCTCGGAAGGCACAGGGGAGCCTTTGGGCCCCCAGTGCTCTCCCATGGAAAACGCTGCAGGCCCCATCGTCCATGAGCTCCTCCGAGGCTTGGCAGAGGGCAAGCTGTCCACAGCCGAAGGCTCCCTGCCAAGTGCTGCAGGCCTTTCTGCATGGCTCAGCGGCAGCTTCCTTGCAGGCTGCTGGTCCAGGGGCGTGTGTGCCCTGGTCCAGAGTGCTGTAGGAGGAGCTCCTAGCAAGGGGAGAGCAAGCCCCTTGTTTCCTTGGCGGAGACTGGCCTGTGCACACAGAGGCCTGCCAGCAGTGAAGACAGTGCAGGCAGCGAGGGCGTGTGGCAGGCAGCAAAGAGGTGGCAGGAGTCCTGCTTGCAAGTGGGGTCATGCCTGTCTTGTGCTCAGGCCCCAGTGGCCACGTGCACACACAGCCTCTGGACCCGCAGCTTCCCAGCAGTGCAAGACACACACAGGCAACACCCTGGGGCCTGCTCGCATGAACTGTGCTCTGTCGAGGTGCTGCTGGCTGGCAGTGGCCTAGGCCAGCACAGGCCCTAGGGAGGCCTGGCTGAGCCTGGGATGGGTCCCAAACTAGCAGTGCCCAGGGAAAGCCTGGGACTGGAGGCCAGGCTACAGGCTCATTCAGGCTGGAGCCTGGTGCACAGAGCCTTCAGCTGGGACTTGCCGGGCGAATGCTCAGCACAGTGGCTTTGGCCTGCCATCCACGTTCCTCACTCGGGCCCTTCTGCCTGTTAGACCCACACTCCCTAGAAGTGTGTTCCTGAGGCAGTTGGACAGTTGGGGAAGTGGAGGCTCTCCCAGCATGATAGGTCTGCCCAGAACATTGCTCTGTGTCCAAAGAGGATTCCCTGCACCTCAGGCACTGGGGAGAGATTTTGTGCACACAGGAGAGCCTTGGCACATGCAGTGTTTCCCCACGGAAAGCAGTGTGAGAAGGAGCCCCTGCCAGGGAAGCATGGCCCTCTGCCACAGAAGCCCTCCATGCCACAGGCTGTCATGGACTCGGCTATAGGCCTTTGTGGCTGGAGAGACGGCAGCTCCTCTGGAGGCTCTGGGTCAGTGTGCACTCCCCTTCGAGGAAACGAGGTGTGTGGGAAGATTCCCTGCCCAAGAATGGCAAGCAGCCTGCTCCTTCCAATGAGACGCACGTGTGGTGTGAGAGGCTTGGCAGCAGAGAAGAAGCAAGAGGGGCAGCCAGAGGGGCAGCCAGAGAGGGGATGTGCACGCAGCTTGAAGGCCCCAGATCTCCTACATCCCAACCAGGGCATGCCGGCTCTGCCCAGCAGGCCCCATTCACAGGAGGGCACCCAGCTTCAGGATCTGCCCTTTCCCAGCCCTGAAACCACACACAGGCCCCACGCTGAGCCCTGCCAAGGGGGAACTTTGCTCCCCGCCTGGGCCGAATGGCACGACTGGGTTAGGGCAGAGAAGGCCCTGGGAGGCCTTCAGGGTGCTGCCACAGCATAGCAGTGCTCAGGCAAAGGCACTCTGCTTTCTGTAGGCTGGACGCACACTGGAGTTTCTGCTTGAGGCAGAGAGAGCTCAGCAGGGCGAGCCAGGGCTGAAGGCAAAGCAGAGAGTTTTTTGGTGGAGCGATGGCACCATCTGCTGGCTGCCAAGCATGGGAGCAGCCTCACTTCAAATGAGTTCCTGAGGCCATTTCCAAGCAGGAGGCACTCTGGCTGCACAAGCTCGAGAGCCCTGCTTAGGACTTCCCTCTGGCAACAGAGTGGGTGCCAAGGGCCTGTGGGTGGGAAGGGGCTCGGAAGGCACAGGGGAGCCTTTGAGCCCCCAGTGCTCTCCCATGGACAACGCTGCAGGCCCCAGCATCCACGAACTGCTCCGAGGCTGGGCAGTGGGCAAGCTGTCCACAGCCGAAGGCTCCCTGCCAAGTGCTACAGGCCTTTCTGCATGGCTCAGCGGCAGCTTCCTTGCAGGCTGCTGGTCCAGGGGCGTGTGTGCCCTGGTCCAGAGTGCTGTAGGAGGAGCTCCTAGCAAGGGGAGAGCAAGCCCCTTGTTTCCTTGGCGGAGACTGGCCTGTGCACACAGAGGCCTGCCAGCAGTGAAGACAGTGCAGGCAGCGAGGGCGTGTGGCAGGCAGCAAAGAGGTGGCAGGAGTCCTGCTTGCAAGTGGGGTCATGCCTGTCTTGTGCTCAGGCCCCAGTGGCCACGTGCACACACAGCCTCTGGACCCGCAGCTTCCCAGCAGTGCAAGACACACACAGGCAACACCCTGGGGCCTGCTCGCATGAACTGTGCTCTGTCGAGGTCCTGCTGGCTGGCAGTTTCCTAGGCCAGCACAGGCCCTAGGGAGGCCTGGCTGAGCCTGGGATGGGTCCCAAACTAGCAGTGCCCAGGGAAAGCCTGGGACTGGAGGCCAGGCTACAGGCTCATTCCAGCTTGAGCCTGGTGCACAGAGCCTTCAGCTGGGACTTGCCGGGGGAATGCTCAGCACAGTGGCTTTGGCCTGCCATCCACGTTCCTCACTCGGGCCCTTCTGCCTGTTAGACCCACACTCCCTAGAAGTGTGTTCCTGAGGCAGTTGGACAGTTGGGGAAGTGGAGGCTCTCCCAGCATGATAGGTCTGCCCAGAACATTGCTCTGTGTCCAAAGAGGATTCCCTGCACCTCAGGCACTGGGGAGAGATTTTGTGCACACAGGAGAGCCTTGGCACACGCAGTGTTTCCCCACGGAAAGCAGTGTGAGAAGGAGCCCCTGCCAGGGAAGCATGGCCCTCTGCCACAGAAGCCCTCCATGCCACAGGCTGTCATGGACTCGGCTACAGGCCTTTGTGGCTGGAGAGACGGCAGATCCTCTGGAGGCTCTGGGTCAGTGTGCACTCCCCTTCGAGGAAACGAGGCATGTGGGAAGATTCCCTGCCCAAGAATGGCAAGCAGCCTGCTCCTTCCAATGAGACGCACGTGTGGTGTGAGAGGCTTGGCAGCAGAGAAGAAGCAAGAGGGGCAGCCAGAGGGGCAGCCAGAGAGGGGATGTGCACGCAGCTTGAAGGCCCCAGATCTCCTACATCCCAACCAGGGCATGCCGGCTCTGCCCAGCAGGCCCCATTCACAGGAGGGCACCCAGCTTCAGGATCTGCCCTTTCCCAGCCCTGAAACCACACACAGGCCCCACGCTGAGCCCTGCCAAGGGGGAACTTTGCTCCCCGCCTGGGCCGAATGGCACGACTGGGTTAGGGCAGAGAAGGCCCTGGGAGGCCTTCAGGGTGCTGCCACAGCATAGCAGTGCTCAGGCAAAGGCACTCTGCTTTCTGTAGGCTGGACGCACACTGGAGTTTCTGCTTGAGGCAGAGAGAGCTCAGCAGGGCGAGCCAGGGCTGAAGGCAAAGCAGAGAGTTTTTTGGTGGAGCGATGGCACCATCTGCTGGCTGCCAAGCATGGGAGCAGCCTCACTTCAAATGAGTTCCTGAGGCCATTTCCAAGCAGGAGGCACTCTGGCTGCACAAGCTCGAGAGCCCTGCTTAGGACTTCCCTCTGGCAACAGAGTGGGTGCCAAGGGCCTGTGGGTGGGAAGGGGCTCGGAAGGCACAGGGGAGCCTTTGGGCCCCCAGTGCTCTCCCATGGAAAACGCTGCAGGCCCCATCGTCCATGAGCTCCTCCGAGGCTTGGCAGAGGGCAAGCTGTCCACAGCCGAAGGCTCCCTGCCAAGTGCTGCAGGCCTTTCTGCATGGCTCAGCGGCAGCTTCCTTGCAGGCTGCTGGTCCAGGGGCGTGTGTGCCCTGGTCCAGAGTGCTGTAGGAGGAGCTCCTAGCAAGGGGAGAGCAAGCCCCTTGTTTCCTTGGCGGAGACTGGCCTGTGCACACAGAGGCCTGCCAGCAGTGAAGACAGTGCAGGCAGCGAGGGCGTGTGGCAGGCAGCAAAGAGGTGGCAGGAGTCCTGCTTGCAAGTGGGGTCATGCCTGTCTTGTGCTCAGGCCCCAGTGGCCACGTGCACACACAGCCTCTGGACCCGCAGCTTCCCAGCAGTGCAAGACACACACAGGCAACACCCTGGGGCCTGCTCGCATGAACTGTGCTCTGTCGAGGTGCTGCTGGCTGGCAGTGGCCTAGGCCAGCACAGGCCCTAGGGAGGCCTGGCTGAGCCTGGGATGGGTCCCAAACTAGCAGTGCCCAGGGAAAGCCTGGGACTGGAGGCCAGGCTACAGGCTCATTCAGGCTGGAGCCTGGTGCACAGAGCCTTCAGCTGGGACTTGCCGGGCGAATGCTCAGCACAGTGGCTTTGGCCTGCCATCCACGTTCCTCACTCGGGCCCTTCTGCCTGTTAGACCCACACTCCCTAGAAGTGTGTTCCTGAGGCAGTTGGACAGTTGGGGAAGTGGAGGCTCTCCCAGCATGATAGGTCTGCCCAGAACATTGCTCTGTGTCCAAAGAGGATTCCCTGCACCTCAGGCACTGGGGAGAGATTTTGTGCACACAGGAGAGCCTTGGCACATGCAGTGTTTCCCCACGGAAAGCAGTGTGAGAAGGAGCCCCTGCCAGGGAAGCATGGCCCTCTGCCACAGAAGCCCTCCATGCCACAGGCTGTCATGGACTCGGCTATAGGCCTTTGTGGCTGGAGAGACGGCAGCTCCTCTGGAGGCTCTGGGTCAGTGTGCACTCCCCTTCGAGGAAACGAGGTGTGTGGGAAGATTCCCTGCCCAAGAATGGCAAGCAGCCTGCTCCTTCCAATGAGACGCACGTGTGGTGTGAGAGGCTTGGCAGCAGAGAAGAAGCAAGAGGGGCAGCCAGAGGGGCAGCCAGAGAGGGGATGTGCACGCAGCTTGAAGGCCCCAGATCTCCTACATCCCAACCAGGGCATGCCGGCTCTGCCCAGCAGGCCCCATTCACAGGAGGGCACCCAGCTTCAGGATCTGCCCTTTCCCAGCCCTGAAACCACACACAGGCCCCACGCTGAGCCCTGCCAAGGGGGAACTTTGCTCCCCGCCTGGGCCGAATGGCACGACTGGGTTAGGGCAGAGAAGGCCCTGGGAGGCCTTCAGGGTGCTGCCACAGCATAGCAGTGCTCAGGCAAAGGCACTCTGCTTTCTGTAGGCTGGACGCACACTGGAGTTTCTGCTTGAGGCAGAGAGAGCTCAGCAGGGCGAGCCAGGGCTGAAGGCAAAGCAGAGAGTTTTTTGGTGGAGCGATGGCACCATCTGCTGGCTGACAAGCATGGGAGCAGCCTCACTTCAAATGAGTTCCTGAGGCCATTTCCAAGCAGGAGGCACTCTGGCTGCACAAGCTCGAGAGCCCTGCTTAGGACTTCCCTCTGGCAACAGAGTGGGTGCCAAGGGCCTGTGGGTGGGAAGGGGCTCGGAAGGCACAGGGGAGCCTTTGGGCCCCCAGTGCTCTCCCATGGAAAACGCTGCAGGCCCCATCGTCCATGAGCTCCTCCGAGGCTTGGCAGAGGGCAAGCTGTCCACAGCCGAAGGCTCCCTGCCAAGTGCTGCAGGCCTTTCTGCATGGCTCAGCGGCAGCTTCCTTGCAGGCTGCTGGTCCAGGGGCGTGTGTGCCCTGGTCCAGAGTGCTGTAGGAGGAGCTCCTAGCAAGGGGAGAGCAAGCCCCTTGTTTCCTTGGCGGAGACTGGCCTGTGCACACAGAGGCCTGCCAGCAGTGAAGACAGTGCAGGCAGCGAGGGCGTGTGGCAGGCAGCAAAGAGGTGGCAGGAGTCCTGCTTGCAAGTGGGGTCATGCCTGTCTTGTGCTCAGGCCCCAGTGGCCACGTGCACACACAGCCTCTGGACCCGCAGCTTCCCAGCAGTGCAAGACACACACAGGCAACACCCTGGGGCCTGCTCGCATGAACTGTGCTCTGTCGAGGTGCTGCTGGCTGGCAGTGGCCTAGGCCAGCACAGGCCCTAGGGAGGCCTGGCTGAGCCTGGGATGGGTCCCAAACTAGCAGTGCCCAGGGAAAGCCTGGGACTGGAGGCCAGGCTACAGGCTCATTCAGGCTGGAGCCTGGTGCACAGAGCCTTCAGCTGGGACTTGCCGGGCGAATGCTCAGCACAGTGGCTTTGGCCTGCCATCCACGTTCCTCACTCGGGCCCTTCTGCCTGTTAGACCCACACTCCCTAGAAGTGTGTTCCTGAGGCAGTTGGACAGTTGGGGAAGTGGAGGCTCTCCCAGCATGATAGGTCTGCCCAGAACATTGCTCTGTGTCCAAAGAGGATTCCCTGCACCTCAGGCACTGGGGAGAGATTTTGTGCACACAGGAGAGCCTTGGCACATGCAGTGTTTCCCCACGGAAAGCAGTGTGAGAAGGAGCCCCTGCCAGGGAAGCATGGCCCTCTGCCACAGAAGCCCTCCATGCCACAGGCTGTCATGGACTCGGCTATAGGCCTTTGTGGCTGGAGAGACGGCAGCTCCTCTGGAGGCTCTGGGTCAGTGTGCACTCCCCTTCGAGGAAACGAGGTGTGTGGGAAGATTCCCTGCCCAAGAATGGCAAGCAGCCTGCTCCTTCCAATGAGACGCACGTGTGGTGTGAGAGGCTTGGCAGCAGAGAAGAAGCAAGAGGGGCAGCCAGAGGGGCAGCCAGAGAGGGGATGTGCACGCAGCTTGAAGGCCCCAGATCTCCTACATCCCAACCAGGGCATGCCGGCTCTGCCCAGCAGGCCCCATTCACAGGAGGGCACCCAGCTTCAGGATCTGCCCTTTCCCAGCCCTGAAACCACACACAGGCCCCACGCTGAGCCCTGCCAAGGGGGAACTTTGCTCCCCGCCTGGGCCGAATGGCACGACTGGGTTAGGGCAGAGAAGGCCCTGGGAGGCCTTCAGGGTGCTGCCACAGCATAGCAGTGCTCAGGCAAAGGCACTCTGCTTTCTGTAGGCTGGACGCACACTGGAGTTTCTGCTTGAGGCAGAGAGAGCTCAGCAGGGCGAGCCAGGGCTGAAGGCAAAGCAGAGAGTTTTTTGGTGGAGCGATGGCACCATCTGCTGGCTGACAAGCATGGGAGCAGCCTCACTTCAAATGAGTTCCTGAGGCCATTTCCAAGCAGGAGGCACTCTGGCTGCACAAGCTCGAGAGCCCTGCTTAGGACTTCCCTCTGGCAACAGAGTGGGTGCCAAGGGCCTGTGGGTGGGAAGGGGCTCGGAAGGCACAGGGGAGCCTTTGGGCCCCCAGTGCTCTCCCATGGAAAACGCTGCAGGCCCCATCGTCCATGAGCTCCTCCGAGGCTTGGCAGAGGGCAAGCTGTCCACAGCCGAAGGCTCCCTGCCAAGTGCTGCAGGCCTTTCTGCATGGCTCAGCGGCAGCTTCCTTGCAGGCTGCTGGTCCAGGGGCGTGTGTGCCCTGGTCCAGAGTGCTGTAGGAGGAGCTCCTAGCAAGGGGAGAGCAAGCCCCTTGTTTCCTTGGCGGAGACTGGCCTGTGCACACAGAGGCCTGCCAGCAGTGAAGACAGTGCAGGCAGCGAGGGCGTGTGGCAGGCAGCAAAGAGGTGGCAGGAGTCCTGCTTGCAAGTGGGGTCATGCCTGTCTTGTGCTCAGGCCCCAGTGGCCACGTGCACACACAGCCTCTGGACCCGCAGCTTCCCAGCAGTGCAAGACACACACAGGCAACACCCTGGGGCCTGCTCGCATGAACTGTGCTCTGTCGAGGTGCTGCTGGCTGGCAGTGGCCTAGGCCAGCACAGGCCCTAGGGAGGCCTGGCTGAGCCTGGGATGGGTCCCAAACTAGCAGTGCCCAGGGAAAGCCTGGGACTGGAGGCCAGGCTACAGGCTCATTCAGGCTGGAGCCTGGTGCACAGAGCCTTCAGCTGGGACTTGCCGGGCGAATGCTCAGCACAGTGGCTTTGGCCTGCCATCCACGTTCCTCACTCGGGCCCTTCTGCCTGTTAGACCCACACTCCCTAGAAGTGTGTTCCTGAGGCAGTTGGACAGTTGGGGAAGTGGAGGCTCTCCCAGCATGATAGGTCTGCCCAGAACATTGCTCTGTGTCCAAAGAGGATTCCCTGCACCTCAGGCACTGGGGAGAGATTTTGTGCACACAGGAGAGCCTTGGCACATGCAGTGTTTCCCCACGGAAAGCAGTGTGAGAAGGAGCCCCTGCCAGGGAAGCATGGCCCTCTGCCACAGAAGCCCTCCATGCCACAGGCTGTCATGGACTCGGCTATAGGCCTTTGTGGCTGGAGAGACGGCAGCTCCTCTGGAGGCTCTGGGTCAGTGTGCACTCCCCTTCGAGGAAACGAGGTGTGTGGGAAGATTCCCTGCCCAAGAATGGCAAGCAGCCTGCTCCTTCCAATGAGACGCACGTGTGGTGTGAGAGGCTTGGCAGCAGAGAAGAAGCAAGAGGGGCAGCCAGAGGGGCAGCCAGAGAGGGGATGTGCACGCAGCTTGAAGGCCCCAGATCTCCTACATCCCAACCAGGGCATGCCGGCTCTGCCCAGCAGGCCCCATTCACAGGAGGGCACCCAGCTTCAGGATCTGCCCTTTCCCAGCCCTGAAACCACACACAGGCCCCACGCTGAGCCCTGCCAAGGGGGAAGTTTGCTTCCCGCCTGGGCCGAATGGCACGACTGGGTTAGGGCAGAGAAGGCCCTGGGAGGCCTTCAGGGTGCTGCCACAGCATAGCAGTGCTCAGGCAAAGGCACTCTGCTTTCTGTAGGCTGGACGCACACTGGAGTTTCTGCTTGAGGCAGAGAGAGCTCAGCAGGGCGAGCCAGGGCTGAAGGCAAAGCAGAGAGTTTTTTGGTGGAGCGATGGCACCATCTGCTGGCTGCCAAGCATGGGAGCAGCCTCACTTCAAATGAGTTCCTGAGGCCATTTCCAAGCAGGAGGCACTCTGGCTGCAGAAGCTCGAGAGCCCTGCTTAGGACTTCCCTCTGGCAACAGAGTGGGTGCCAAGGGCCTGTGGGTGGGAAGGGGCTCGGAAGGCACAGGGGAGCCTTTGGGCCCCCAGTGCTCTCCCATGGAAAACGCTGCAGGCCCCATCGTCCATGAGCTCCTCCGAGGCTTGGCAGAGGGCAAGCTGTCCACAGCCGAAGGCTCCCTGCCAAGTGCTGCAGGCCTTTCTGCATGGCTCAGCGGCAGCTTCCTTGCAGGCTGCTGGTCCAGGGTCGTGTGTGCCCTGGTCCAGAGTGCTGTAGGAGGAGCTCCTAGCAAGGGGAGAGCAAGCCCCTTGTTTCCTTGGCAGAGACTGGCCTGTGCACACTGAGGCCTGCCAGCAGTGAAGACAGTGCAGGCAGCGAGGGCGTGTGGCAGGCAGCAAAGAGGTGGCAGGAGTCCTGCTTGCAAGTGGGGTCATGCCTGTCTTGTGCTCAGGCCCCAGTGGCCACGTGCACACACAGCCTCTGGGCCCGCAGCTTCCCAGCAGTGCAAGACACACACAGGCAACACCCTGGGGCCTGCTCGCCTGAACTGTGCTCTGTCGAGGTCCTGCTGGCTGGCAGTGGCCTAGGCCAGCACAGGCCCTAGGGAGGCCTGGCTGAGCCTGGGATGGGTCCCAAACTAGCAGTGCCCAGGGAAAGCCTGGGACTGGAGGCCAGGCTGCAGGCTCATTCCAGCTTGAGCCTGGTGCACAGAGCCTTCAGCTGGGACTTGCCGGGGGAATGCTCAGCACAGTGGCTTTGGCCTGCCATCCACGTTCCTCACTCGGGCCCTTCTGCCTGTTAGACCCACACTCCCTAGAAGTGTGTTCCTGAGGCAGTTGGACAGTTGGGGAAGTGGAGGCTCTCCCAGCATGGGAGGTCTGCCCAGAACATTGCTCTGTGTCCAAAGAGGATTCCCTGCACCTCAGGCACTGGGGAGAGATTTTGTGCACACAGGAGAGCCTTGGCACATGCAGTG
This sequence comes from Hippopotamus amphibius kiboko, assembly GCF_030028045.1. NCBI lineage: Eukaryota > Metazoa > Chordata > Mammalia > Artiodactyla > Hippopotamidae > Hippopotamus > Hippopotamus amphibius. Next base: position 42,261 of record NW_026648468.1, on the reverse strand, counting down.
TTTCCCCACGGAAAGCAGTGTGAGAAGGAGCCCCTGCCAGGGAAGCATGGCCCTCTGCCACAGAAGCCCTCCATGCCACAGGCTGTCATGGACTCGGCTATAGGCCTTTGTGGCTGGAGAGACGGCAGCTCCTCTGGAGGCTCTGGGTCAGTGTGCACTCCCCTTCGAGGAAACGAGGCGTGTGGGAAGATTCCCTGCCCAAGAATGGCAAGCAGCCTGCTCCTTCCAATGAGACGCACGTGTGGTGTGAGAGGCTTGGCAGCAGAGAAGAAGCAAGAGGGGCAGCCAGAGGGGCAGCCAGAGAGGGGATGTGCACGCAGCTTGAAGGCCCCAGATCTCCTACATCCCAACCAGGGCATGCCGGCTCTGCCCAGCAGGCCCCATTCACAGGAGGGCACCCAGCTTCAGGATCTGCCCTTTCCCAGCCCTGAAACCACACACAGGCCCCACGCTGAGCCCTGCCAAGGGGGAAGTTTGCTTCCCGCCTGGGCCGAATGGCATGACTGGGTTAGGGCAGAGAAGGCCCTGGGAGGCCTTCAGGGTGCTGCCACAGCATAGCAGTGCTCAGGCAAAGGCACTCTGCTTTCTGTAGGCTGGACGCACACTGGAGTTTCTGCTTGAGGCAGAGAGAGCTCAGCAGGGCGAGCCAGGGCTGAAGGCAAAGCAGAGAGTTTTTTGGTGGAGCGATGGCACCATCTGCTGGCTGCCAAGCATGGGAGCAGCCTCACTTCAAATGAGTTCCTGAGGCCATTTCCAAGCAGGAGGCACTCTGGCTGCACAAGCTCGAGAGCCCTGCTTAGGACTTCCCTCTGGCAACAGAGTGGGTGCCAAGGGCCTGTGGGTGGGAAGGGGCTCGGAAGGCACAGGGGAGCCTTTGGGCCCCCAGTGCTCTCCCATGGAAAACGCTGCAGGCCCCATCGTCCATGAGCTCCTCCGAGGCTTGGCAGAGGGCAAGCTGTCCACAGCCGAAGGCTCCCTGCCAAGTGCTGCAGGCCTTTCTGCATGGCTCAGCGGCAGCTTCCTTGCAGGCTGCTGGTCCAGGGGCGTGTGTGCCCTGGTCCAGAGTGCTGTAGGAGGAGCTCCTAGCAAGGGGAGAGCAAGCCCCTTGTTTCCTTGGCGGAGACTGGCCTGTGCACACAGAGGCCTGCCAGCAGTGAAGACAGTGCAGGCAGCGAGGGCGTGTGGCAGGCAGCAAAGAGGTGGCAGGAGTCCTGCTTGCAAGTGGGGTCATGCCTGTCTTGTGCTCAGGCCCCAGTGGCCACGTGCACACACAGCCTCTGGACCCGCAGCTTCCCAGCAGTGCAAGACACACACAGGCAACACCCTGGGGCCTGCTCGCATGAACTGTGCTCTGTCGAGGTCCTGCTGGCTGGCAGTGGCCTAGGCCAGCACAGGCCCTAGGGAGGCCTGGCTGAGCCTGGGATGGGTCCCAAACTAGCAGTGCCCAGGGAAAGCCTGGGACTGGAGGCCAGGCTACAGGCTCATTCAGGCTGGAGCCTGGTGCACAGAGCCTTCAGCTGGGACTTGCCGGGCGAATGCTCAGCACAGTGGCTTTGGCCTGCCATCCACGTTCCTCACTCGGGCCCTTCTGCCTGTTAGACCCACACTCCCTAGAAGTGTGTTCCTGAGGCAGTTGGACAGTTGGGGAAGTGGAGGCTCTCCCAGCATGATAGGTCTGCCCAGAACATTGCTCTGTGTCCAAAGAGGATTCCCTGCACCTCAGGCACTGGGGAGAGATTTTGTGCACACAGGAGAGCCTTGGCACATGCAGTGTTTCCCCACGGAAAGCAGTGTGAGAAGGAGCCCCTGCCAGGGAAGCATGGCCCTCTGCCACAGAAGCCCTCCATGCCACAGGCTGTCATGGACTCGGCTATAGGCCTTTGTGGCTGGAGAGACGGCAGCTCCTCTGGAGGCTCTGGGTCAGTGTGCACTCCCCTTCGAGGAAACGAGGCGTGTGGGAAGATTCCCTGCCCAAGAATGGCAAGCAGCCTGCTCCTTCCAATGAGACGCACGTGTGGTGTGAGAGGCTTGGCAGCAGAGAAGAAGCAAGAGGGGCAGCCAGAGGGGCAGCCAGAGAGGGGATGTGCATGCAGCTTGAAGGCCCCAGATCTCCTACATCCCAACCAGGGCATGCCGGCTCTGCCCAGCAGGCCCCATTCACAGGAGGGCACCCAGCTTCAGGATCTGCCCTTTCCCAGCCCTGAAACCACACACAGGCCCCACGCTGAGCCCTGCCAAGGGGGAAGTTTGCTTCCCGCCTGGGCCGAATGGCACGACTGGGTTAGGGCAGAGAAGGCCCTGGGAGGCCTTCAGGGTGCTGCCACAGCATAGCAGTGCTCAGGCAAAGGCACTCTGCTTTCTGTAGGCTGGACGCACACTGGAGTTTCTGCTTGAGGCAGAGAGAGCTCAGCAGGGCGAGCCAGGGCTGAAGGCAAAGCAGAGAGTTTTTTGGTGGAGCGATGGCACCATCTGCTGGCTGCCAAGCATGGGAGCAGCCTCACTTCAAATGAGTTCCTGAGGCCATTTCCAAGCAGGAGGCACTCTGGCTGCACAAGCTCGAGAGCCCTGCTTAGGACTTCCCTCTGGCAACAGAGTGGGTGCCAAGGGCCTGTGGGTGGGAAGGGGCTCGGAAGGCACAGGGGAGCCTTTGGGCCCCCAGTGCTCTCCCATGGAAAACGCTGCAGGCCCCAGCATCCACGAACTGCTCCGAGGCTGGGCAGTGGGCAAGCTGTCCACAGCCGAAGGCTCCCTGCCAAGTGCTACAGGCCTTTCTGCATGGCTCAGCGGCAGCTTCCTTGCAGTCTGCTGGTCCAGGGGCGTGTGTGCCCTGGTCCAGAGTGCTGTAGGAGGAGCTCCTAGCAAGGGGAGAGCAAGCCCCTTGTTTCCTTGGCGGAGACTGGCCTGTGCACACAGAGGCCTGCCAGCAGTGAAGACAGTGCAGGCAGCGAGGGCGTGTGGCAGGCAGCAAAGAGGTGGCAGGAGTCCTGCTTGCAAGTGGGGTCATGCCTGTCTTGTGCTCAGGCCCCAGTGGCCACGTGCACACACAGCCTCTGGACCCGCAGCTTCCCAGCAGTGCAAGACACACACAGGCAACACCCTGGGGCCTGCTCGCATGAACTGTGCTCTGTCGAGGTGCTGCTGGCTGGCAGTTTCCTAGGCCAGCACAGGCCCTAGGGAGGCCTGGCTGAGCCTGGGATGGGTCCCAAACTAGCAGTGCCCAGGGAAAGCCTGGGACTGGAGGCCAGGCTACAGGCTCATTCCAGCTTGAGCCTGGTGCACAGAGCCTTCAGCTGGGACTTGCCGGGGGAATGCTCAGCACAGTGGCTTTGGCCTGCCATCCACGTTCCTCCCTCGGGCCCTTCTGCCTGTTAGACCCACACTCCCTAGAAGTGTGTTCCTGAGGCAGTTGGACAGTTGGGGAAGTGGAGGCTCTCCCAGCATGGGAGGTCTGCCCAGAACATTGCTCTGTGTCCAAAGAGGATTCCCTGCACCTCAGGCACTGGGGAGAGATTTTGTGCACACAGGAGAGCCTTGGCACACGCAGTGTTTCCCCACGGAAAGCAGTGTGAGAAGGAGCCCCTGCCAGGGAAGCATGGCCCTCTGCCACAGAAGCCCTCCATGCCACAGGCTGTCATGGACTCGGCTACAGGCCTTTGTGGCTGGAGAGACGGCAGATCCTCTGGAGGCTCTGGGTCAGTGTGCACTCCCCTTCGAGGAAACGAGGCATGTGGGAAGATTCCCTGCCCAAGAATGGCAAGCAGCCTGCTCCTTCCAATGAGACGCACGTGTGGTGTGAGAGGCTTGGCAGCAGAGAAGAAGCAAGAGGGGCAGCCAGAGGGGCAGCCAGAGAGGGGATGTGCACGCAGCTTGAAGGCCCCAGATCTCCTACATCCCAACCAGGGCATGCCGGCTCTGCCCAGCAGGCCCCATTCACAGGAGGGCACCCAGCTTCAGGATCTGCCCTTTCCCAGCCCTGAAACCACACACAGGCCCCACGCTGAGCCCTGCCAAGGGGGAACTTTGCTCCCCGCCTGGGCCGAATGGCACGACTGGGTTAGGGCAGAGAAGGCCCTGGGAGGCCTTCAGGGTGCTGCCACAGCATAGCAGTGCTCAGGCAAAGGCACTCTGCTTTCTGTAGGCTGGACGCACACTGGAGTTTCTGCTTGAGGCAGAGAGAGCTCAGCAGGGCGAGCCAGGGCTGAAGGCAAAGCAGAGAGTTTTTTGGTGGAGCGATGGCACCATCTGCTGGCTGCCAAGCATGGGAGCAGCCTCACTTCAAATGAGTTCCTGAGGCCATTTCCAAGCAGGAGGCACTCTGGCTGCACAAGCTCGAGAGCCCTGCTTAGGACTTCCCTCTGGCAACAGAGTGGGTGCCAAGGGCCTGTGGGTGGGAAGGGGCTCGGAAGGCACAGGGGAGCCTTTGGGCCCCCAGTGCTCTCCCATGGAAAACGCTGCAGGCCCCATCGTCCATGAGCTCCTCCGAGGCTTGGCAGAGGGCAAGCTGTCCACAGCCGAAGGCTCCCTGCCAAGTGCTGCAGGCCTTTCTGCATGGCTCAGCGGCAGCTTCCTTGCAGGCTGCTGGTCCAGGGGCGTGTGTGCCCTGGTCCAGAGTGCTGTAGGAGGAGCTCCTAGCAAGGGGAGAGCAAGCCCCTTGTTTCCTTGGCGGAGACTGGCCTGTGCACACAGAGGCCTGCCAGCAGTGAAGACAGTGCAGGCAGCGAGGGCGTGTGGCAGGCAGCAAAGAGGTGGCAGGAGTCCTGCTTGCAAGTGGGGTCATGCCTGTCTTGTGCTCAGGCCCCAGTGGCCACGTGCACACACAGCCTCTGGACCCGCAGCTTCCCAGCAGTGCAAGACACACACAGGCAACACCCTGGGGCCTGCTCGCATGAACTGTGCTCTGTCGAGGTCCTGCTGGCTGGCAGTGGCCTAGGCCAGCACAGGCCCTAGGGAGGCCTGGCTGAGCCTGGGATGGGTCCCAAACTAGCAGTGCCCAGGGAAAGCCTGGGACTGGAGGCCAGGCTACAGGCTCATTCAGGCTGGAGCCTGGTGCACAGAGCCTTCAGCTGGGACTTGCCGGGCGAATGCTCAGCACAGTGGCTTTGGCCTGCCATCCACGTTCCTCACTCGGGCCCTTCTGCCTGTTAGACCCACACTCCCTAGAAGTGTGTTCCTGAGGCAGTTGGACAGTTGGGGAAGTGGAGGCTCTCCCAGCATGATAGGTCTGCCCAGAACATTGCTCTGTGTCCAAAGAGGATTCCCTGCACCTCAGGCACTGGGGAGAGATTTTGTGCACACAGGAGAGCCTTGGCACACGCAGTGTTTCCCCACGGAAAGCAGTGTGAGAAGGAGCCCCTGCCAGGGAAGCATGGCCCTCTGCCACAGAAGCCCTCCATGCCACAGGCTGTCATGGACTCGGCTACAGGCCTTTGTGGCTGGAGAGACGGCAGATCCTCTGGAGGCTCTGGGTCAGTGTGCACTCCCCTTCGAGGAAACGAGGCATGTGGGAAGATTCCCTGCCCAAGAATGGCAAGCAGCCTGCTCCTTCCAATGAGACGCACGTGTGGTGTGAGAGGCTTGGCAGCAGAGAAGAAGCAAGAGGGGCAGCCAGAGGGGCAGCCAGAGAGGGGATGTGCACGCAGCTTGAAGGCCCCAGATCTCCTACATCCCAACCAGGGCATGCCGGCTCTGCCCAGCAGGCCCCATTCACAGGAGGGCACCCAGCTTCAGGATCTGCCCTTTCCCAGCCCTGAAACCACACACAGGCCCCACGCTGAGCCCTGCCAAGGGGGAACTTTGCTCCCCGCCTGGGCCGAATGGCACGACTGGGTTAGGGCAGAGAAGGCCCTGGGAGGCCTTCAGGGTGCTGCCACAGCATAGCAGTGCTCAGGCAAAGGCACTCTGCTTTCTGTAGGCTGGACGCACACTGGAGTTTCTGCTTGAGGCAGAGAGAGCTCAGCAGGGCGAGCCAGGGCTGAAGGCAAAGCAGAGAGTTTTTTGGTGGAGCGATGGCACCATCTGCTGGCTGCCAAGCATGGGAGCAGCCTCACTTCAAATGAGTTCCTGAGGCCATTTCCAAGCAGGAGGCACTCTGGCTGCACAAGCTCGAGAGCCCTGCTTAGGACTTCCCTCTGGCAACAGAGTGGGTGCCAAGGGCCTGTGGGTGGGAAGGGGCTCGGAAGGCACAGGGGAGCCTTTGGGCCCCCAGTGCTCTCCCATGGAAAACGCTGCAGGCCCCATCGTCCATGAGCTCCTCCGAGGCTTGGCAGAGGGCAAGCTGTCCACAGCCGAAGGCTCCCTGCCAAGTGCTGCAGGCCTTTCTGCATGGCTCAGCGGCAGCTTCCTTGCAGGCTGCTGGTCCAGGGGCGTGTGTGCCCTGGTCCAGAGTGCTGTAGGAGGAGCTCCTAGCAAGGGGAGAGCAAGCCCCTTGTTTCCTTGGCGGAGACTGGCCTGTGCACACAGAGGCCTGCCAGCAGTGAAGACAGTGCAGGCAGCGAGGGCGTGTGGCAGGCAGCAAAGAGGTGGCAGGAGTCCTGCTTGCAAGTGGGGTCATGCCTGTCTTGTGCTCAGGCCCCAGTGGCCACGTGCACACACAGCCTCTGGACCCGCAGCTTCCCAGCAGTGCAAGACACACACAGGCAACACCCTGGGGCCTGCTCGCATGAACTGTGCTCTGTCGAGGTCCTGCTGGCTGGCAGTGGCCTAGGCCAGCACAGGCCCTAGGGAGGCCTGGCTGAGCCTGGGATGGGTCCCAAACTAGCAGTGCCCAGGGAAAGCCTGGGACTGGAGGCCAGGCTACAGGCTCATTCAGGCTGGAGCCTGGTGCACAGAGCCTTCAGCTGGGACTTGCCGGGCGAATGCTCAGCACAGTGGCTTTGGCCTGCCATCCACGTTCCTCACTCGGGCCCTTCTGCCTGTTAGACCCACACTCCCTAGAAGTGTGTTCCTGAGGCAGTTGGACAGTTGGGGAAGTGGAGGCTCTCCCAGCATGATAGGTCTGCCCAGAACATTGCTCTGTGTCCAAAGAGGATTCCCTGCACCTCAGGCACTGGGGAGAGATTTTGTGCACACAGGAGAGCCTTGGCACATGCAGTGTTTCCCCACGGAAAGCAGTGTGAGAAGGAGCCCCTGCCAGGGAAGCATGGCCCTCTGCCACAGAAGCCCTCCATGCCACAGGCTGTCATGGACTCGGCTATAGGCCTTTGTGGCTGGAGAGACGGCAGCTCCTCTGGAGGCTCTGGGTCAGTGTGCACTCCCCTTCGAGGAAACGAGGCGTGTGGGAAGATTCCCTGCCCAAGAATGGCAAGCAGCCTGCTCCTTCCAATGAGACGCACGTGTGGTGTGAGAGGCTTGGCAGCAGAGAAGAAGCAAGAGGGGCAGCCAGAGGGGCAGCCAGAGAGGGGATGTGCACGCAGCTTGAAGGCCCCAGATCTCCTACATCCCAACCAGGGCATGCCGGCTCTGCCCAGCAGGCCCCATTCACAGGAGGGCACCCAGCTTCAGGATCTGCCCTTTCCCAGCCCTGAAACCACACACAGGCCCCACGCTGAGCCCTGCCAAGGGGGAACTTTGCTCCCCGCCTGGGCCGAATGGCACGACTGGGTTAGGGCAGAGAAGGCCCTGGGAGGCCTTCAGGGTGCTGCCACAGCATAGCAGTGCTCAGGCAAAGGCACTCTGCTTTCTGTAGGCTGGACGCACACTGGAGTTTCTGCTTGAGGCAGAGAGAGCTCAGCAGGGCGAGCCAGGGCTGAAGGCAAAGCAGAGAGTTTTTTGGTGGAGCGATGGCACCATCTGCTGGCTGCCAAGCATGGGAGCAGCCTCACTTCAAATGAGTTCCTGAGGCCATTTCCAAGCAGGAGGCACTCTGGCTGCACAAGCTCGAGAGCCCTGCTTAGGACTTCCCTCTGGCAACAGAGTGGGTGCCAAGGGCCTGTGGGTGGGAAGGGGCTCGGAAGGCACAGGGGAGCCTTTGGGCCCCCAGTGCTCTCCCATGGAAAACGCTGCAGGCCCCATCGTCCATGAGCTCCTCCGAGGCTTGGCAGAGGGCAAGCTGTCCACAGCCGAAGGCTCCCTGCCAAGTGCTGCAGGCCTTTCTGCATGGCTCAGCGGCAGCTTCCTTGCAGGCTGCTGGTCCAGGGGCGTGTGTGCCCTGGTCCAGAGTGCTGTAGGAGGAGCTCCTAGCAAGGGGAGAGCAAGCCCCTTGTTTCCTTGGCGGAGACTGGCCTGTGCACACAGAGGCCTGCCAGCAGTGAAGACAGTGCAGGCAGCGAGGGCGTGTGGCAGGCAGCAAAGAGGTGGCAGGAGTCCTGCTTGCAAGTGGGGTCATGCCTGTCTTGTGCTCAGGCCCCAGTGGCCACGTGCACACACAGCCTCTGGACCCGCAGCTTCCCAGCAGTGCAAGACACACACAGGCAACACCCTGGGGCCTGCTCGCATGAACTGTGCTCTGTCGAGGTCCTGCTGGCTGGCAGTGGCCTAGGCCAGCACAGGCCCTAGGGAGGCCTGGCTGAGCCTGGGATGGGTCCCAAACTAGCAGTGCCCAGGGAAAGCCTGGGACTGGAGGCCAGGCTACAGGCTCATTCAGGCTGGAGCCTGGTGCACAGAGCCTTCAGCTGGGACTTGCCGGGCGAATGCTCAGCACAGTGGCTTTGGCCTGCCATCCACGTTCCTCACTCGGGCCCTTCTGCCTGTTAGACCCACACTCCCTAGAAGTGTGTTCCTGAGGCAGTTGGACAGTTGGGGAAGTGGAGGCTCTCCCAGCATGATAGGTCTGCCCAGAACATTGCTCTGTGTCCAAAGAGGATTCCCTGCACCTCAGGCACTGGGGAGAGATTTTGTGCACACAGGAGAGCCTTGGCACATGCAGTGTTTCCCCACGGAAAGCAGTGTGAGAAGGAGCCCCTGCCAGGGAAGCATGGCCCTCTGCCACAGAAGCCCTCCATGCCACAGGCTGTCATGGACTCGGCTATAGGCCTTTGTGGCTGGAGAGACGGCAGCTCCTCTGGAGGCTCTGGGTCAGTGTGCACTCCCCTTCGAGGAAACGAGGCGTGTGGGAAGATTCCCTGCCCAAGAATGGCAAGCAGCCTGCTCCTTCCAATGAGACGCACGTGTGGTGTGAGAGGCTTGGCAGCAGAGAAGAAGCAAGAGGGGCAGCCAGAGGGGCAGCCAGAGAGGGGATGTGCACGCAGCTTGAAGGCCCCAGATCTCCTACATCCCAACCAGGGCATGCCGGCTCTGCCCAGCAGGCCCCATTCACAGGAGGGCACCCAGCTTCAGGATCTGCCCTTTCCCAGCCCTGAAACCACACACAGGCCCCACGCTGAGCCCTGCCAAGGGGGAACTTTGCTCCCCGCCTGGGCCGAATGGCACGACTGGGTTAGGGCAGAGAAGGCCCTGGGAGGCCTTCAGGGTGCTGCCACAGCATAGCAGTGCTCAGGCAAAGGCACTCTGCTTTCTGTAGGCTGGACGCACACTGGAGTTTCTGCTTGAGGCAGAGAGAGCTCAGCAGGGCGAGCCAGGGCTGAAGGCAAAGCAGAGAGTTTTTTGGTGGAGCGATGGCACCATCTGCTGGCTGCCAAGCATGGGAGCAGCCTCACTTCAAATGAGTTCCTGAGGCCATTTCCAAGCAGGAGGCACTCTGGCTGCACAGGCTCGAGAGTCCTGCTTAGGGCTTCCCTCTGGCAACAGAGTGGGTGCCAAGGGCCTGTGGGTGGGAAGGGGCTCGGAAGGCACAGGGGAGCCTTTGGGCCCCCAGTGCTCTCCCATGGAAAACGCTGCAGGCCCCATCGTCCATGAGCTCCTCCGAGGCTTGGCAGAGGGCAAGCTGTCCACAGCCGAAGGCTCCCTGCCAAGTGCTGCAGGCCTTTCTGCATGGCTCAGCGGCAGCTTCCTTGCAGGCTGCTGGTCCAGGGGCGTGTGTGCCCTGGTCCAGAGTGCTGTAGGAGGAGCTCCTAGCAAGGGGAGAGCAAGCCCCCTGTTTCCTTGGCGGAGACTGGCCTGTGCACACAGAGGCCTGCCAGCAGTGAAGACAGTGCAGGCAGCGAGGGCGTGTGGCAGGCAGCAAAGAGGTGGCAGGAGTCCTGCTTGCAAGTGGGGTCATGCCTGTCTTGTGCTCAGGCCCCAGTGGCCACGTGCACACACAGCCTCTGGACCCACAGCTTCCCAGCAGTGCAAGACACACACAGGCAACACCCTGGGGCCTGCTCGCATGAACTGTGCTCTGTCGAGGTCCTGCTGGCTGGCAGTTTCCTAGGCCAGCACAGGCCCTAGGGAGGCCTGGCTGAGCCTGGGATGGGTCCCAAACTAGCAGTGCCCAGGGAAAGCCTGGGACTGGAGGCCAGGCTACAGGCTCATTCCAGCTTGAGCCTGGTGCACAGAGCCTTCAGCTGGGACTTGCCGGGGGAATGCTCAGCACAGTGGCTTTGGCCTGCCATCCACGTTCCTCACTCGGGCCCTTCTGCCTGTTAGACCCACACTCCCTAGAAGTGTGTTCCTGAGGCAGTTGGACAGTTGGGGAAGTGGAGGCTCTCCCAGCATGGGAGGTCTGCCCAGAACATTGCTCTGTGTCCAAAGAGGATTCCCTGCACCTCAGGCACTGGGGAGAGATTTTGTGCACACAGGAGAGCCTTGGCACACGCAGTGTTTCCCCACGGAAAGCAGTGTGAGAAGGAGCCCCTGCCAGGGAAGCATGGCCCTCTGCCACAGAAGCCCTCCATGCCACAGGCTGTCATGGACTCGGCTACAGGCCTTTGTGGCTGGAGAGACGGCAGATCCTCTGGAGGCTCTGGGTCAGTGTGCACTCCCCTTCGAGGAAACGAGGCATGTGGGAAGATTCCCTGCCCAAGAATGGCAAGCAGCCTGCTCCTTCCAATGAGACGCACGTGTGGTGTGAGAGGCTTGGCAGCAGAGAAGAAGCAAGAGGGGCAGCCAGAGGGGCAGCCAGAGAGGGGATGTGCACGCAGCTTGAAGGCCCCAGATCTCCTACATCCCAACCAGGGCATGCCGGCTCTGCCCAGCAGGCCCCATTCACAGGAGGGCACCCAGCTTCAGGATCTGCCCTTTCCCAGCCCTGAAACCACACACAGGCCCCACGCTGAGCCCTGCCAAGGGGGAACTTTGCTCCCCGCCTGGGCCGAATGGCACGACTGGGTTAGGGCAGAGAAGGCCCTGGGAGGCCTTCAGGGTGCTGCCACAGCATAGCAGTGCTCAGGCAAAGGCACTCTGCTTTCTGTAGGCTGGACGCACACTGGAGTTTCTGCTTGAGGCAGAGAGAGCTCAGCAGGGCGAGCCAGGGCTGAAGGCAAAGCAGAGAGTTTTTTGGTGGAGCGATGGCACCATCTGCTGGCTGCCAAGCATGGGAGCAGCCTCACTTCAAATGAGTTCCTGAGGCCATTTCCAAGCAGGAGGCACTCTGGCTGCACAAGCTCGAGAGCCCTGCTTAGGACTTCCCTCTGGCAACAGAGTGGGTGCCAAGGGCCTGTGGGTGGGAAGGGGCTCGGAAGGCACAGGGGAGCCTTTGGGCCCCCAGTGCTCTCCCATGGAAAACGCTGCAGGCCCCATCGTCCATGAGCTCCTCCGAGGCTTGGCAGAGGGCAAGCTGTCCACAGCCGAAGGCTCCCTGCCAAGTGCTGCAGGCCTTTCTGCATGGCTCAGCGGCAGCTTCCTTGCAGGCTGCTGGTCCAGGGGCGTGTGTGCCCTGGTCCAGAGTGCTGTAGGAGGAGCTCCTAGCAAGGGGAGAGCAAGCCCCTTGTTTCCTTGGCGGAGACTGGCCTGTGCACACAGAGGCCTGCCAGCAGTGAAGACAGTGCAGGCAGCGAGGGCGTGTGGCAGGCAGCAAAGAGGTGGCAGGAGTCCTGCTTGCAAGTGGGGTCATGCCTGTCTTGTGCTCAGGCCCCAGTGGCCACGTGCACACACAGCCTCTGGACCCGCAGCTTCCCAGCAGTGCAAGACACACACAGGCAACACCCTGGGGCCTGCTCGCATGAACTGTGCTCTGTCGAGGTCCTGCTGGCTGGCAGTGGCCTAGGCCAGCACAGGCCCTAGGGAGGCCTGGCTGAGCCTGGGATGGGTCCCAAACTAGCAGTGCCCAGGGAAAGCCTGGGACTGGAGGCCAGGCTACAGGCTCATTCAGGCTGGAGCCTGGTGCACAGAGCCTTCAGCTGGGACTTGCCGGGCGAATGCTCAGCACAGTGGCTTTGGCCTGCCATCCACGTTCCTCACTCGGGCCCTTCTGCCTGTTAGACCCACACTCCCTAGAAGTGTGTTCCTGAGGCAGTTGGACAGTTGGGGAAGTGGAGGCTCTCCCAGCATGATAGGTCTGCCCAGAACATTGCTCTGTGTCCAAAGAGGATTCCCTGCACCTCAGGCACTGGGGAGAGATTTTGTGCACACAGGAGAGCCTTGGCACACGCAGTGTTTCCCCACGGAAAGCAGTGTGAGAAGGAGCCCCTGCCAGGGAAGCATGGCCCTCTGCCACAGAAGCCCTCCATGCCACAGGCTGTCATGGACTCGGCTACAGGCCTTTGTGGCTGGAGAGACGGCAGATCCTCTGGAGGCTCTGGGTCAGTGTGCACTCCCCTTCGAGGAAACGAGGCATGTGGGAAGATTCCCTGCCCAAGAATGGCAAGCAGCCTGCTCCTTCCAATGAGACGCACGTGTGGTGTGAGAGGCTTGGCAGCAGAGAAGAAGCAAGAGGGGCAGCCAGAGGGGCAGCCAGAGAGGGGATGTGCACGCAGCTTGAAGGCCCCAGATCTCCTACATCCCAACCAGGGCATGCCGGCTCTGCCCAGCAGGCCCCATTCACAGGAGGGCACCCAGCTTCAGGATCTGCCCTTTCCCAGCCCTGAAACCACACACAGGCCCCACGCTGAGCCCTGCCAAGGGGGAACTTTGCTCCCCGCCTGGGCCGAATGGCACGACTGGGTTAGGGCAGAGAAGGCCCTGGGAGGCCTTCAGGGTGCTGCCACAGCATAGCAGTGCTCAGGCAAAGGCACTCTGCTTTCTGTAGGCTGGACGCACACTGGAGTTTCTGCTTGAGGCAGAGAGAGCTCAGCAGGGCGAGCCAGGGCTGAAGGCAAAGCAGAGAGTTTTTTGGTGGAGCGATGGCACCATCTGCTGGCTGCCAAGCATGGGAGCAGCCTCACTTCAAATGAGTTCCTGAGGCCATTTCCAAGCAGGAGGCACTCTGGCTGCACAAGCTCGAGAGCCCTGCTTAGGACTTCCCTCTGGCAACAGAGTGGGTGCCAAGGGCCTGTGGGTGGGAAGGGGCTCGGAAGGCACAGGGGAGCCTTTGGGCCCCCAGTGCTCTCCCATGGAAAACGCTGCAGGCCCCATCGTCCATGAGCTCCTCCGAGGCTTGGCAGAGGGCAAGCTGTCCACAGCCGAAGGCTCCCTGCCAAGTGCTGCAGGCCTTTCTGCATGGCTCAGCGGCAGCTTCCTTGCAGGCTGCTGGTCCAGGGGCGTGTGTGCCCTGGTCCAGAGTGCTGTAGGAGGAGCTCCTAGCAAGGGGAGAGCAAGCCCCTTGTTTCCTTGGCGGAGACTGGCCTGTGCACACAGAGGCCTGCCAGCAGTGAAGACAGTGCAGGCAGCGAGGGCGTGTGGCAGGCAGCAAAGAGGTGGCAGGAGTCCTGCTTGCAAGTGGGGTCATGCCTGTCTTGTGCTCAGGCCCCAGTGGCCACGTGCACACACAGCCTCTGGACCCGCAGCTTCCCAGCAGTGCAAGACACACACAGGCAACACCCTGGGGCCTGCTCGCATGAACTGTGCTCTGTCGAGGTCCTGCTGGCTGGCAGTGGCCTAGGCCAGCACAGGCCCTAGGGAGGCCTGGCTGAGCCTGGGATGGGTCCCAAACTAGCAGTGCCCAGGGAAAGCCTGGGACTGGAGGCCAGGCTACAGGCTCATTCAGGCTGGAGCCTGGTGCACAGAGCCTTCAGCTGGGACTTGCCGGGCGAATGCTCAGCACAGTGGCTTTGGCCTGCCATCCACGTTCCTCACTCGGGCCCTTCTGCCTGTTAGACCCACACTCCCTAGAAGTGTGTTCCTGAGGCAGTTGGACAGTTGGGGAAGTGGAGGCTCTCCCAGCATGATAGGTCTGCCCAGAACATTGCTCTGTGTCCAAAGAGGATTCCCTGCACCTCAGGCACTGGGGAGAGATTTTGTGCACACAGGAGAGCCTTGGCACATGCAGTGTTTCCCCACGGAAAGCAGTGTGAGAAGGAGCCCCTGCCAGGGAAGCATGGCCCTCTGCCACAGAAGCCCTCCATGCCACAGGCTGTCATGGACTCGGCTATAGGCCTTTGTGGCTGGAGAGACGGCAGCTCCTCTGGAGGCTCTGGGTCAGTGTGCACTCCCCTTCGAGGAAACGAGGCGTGTGGGAAGATTCCCTGCCCAAGAATGGCAAGCAGCCTGCTCCTTCCAATGAGACGCACGTGTGGTGTGAGAGGCTTGGCAGCAGAGAAGAAGCAAGAGGGGCAGCCAGAGGGGCAGCCAGAGAGGGGATGTGCATGCAGCTTGAAGGCCCCAGATCTCCTACATCCCAACCAGGGCATGCCGGCTCTGCCCAGCAGGCCCCATTCACAGGAGGGCACCCAGCTTCAGGATCTGCCCTTTCCCAGCCCTGAAACCACACACAGGCCCCACGCTGAGCCCTGCCAAGGGGGAAGTTTGCTTCCCGCCTGGGCCGAATGGCACGACTGGGTTAGGGCAGAGAAGGCCCTGGGAGGCCTTCAGGGTGCTGCCACAGCATAGCAGTGCTCAGGCAAAGGCACTCTGCTTTCTGTAGGCTGGACGCACACTGGAGTTTCTGCTTGAGGCAGAGAGAGCTCAGCAGGGCGAGCCAGGGCTGAAGGCAAAGCAGAGAGTTTTTTGGTGGAGCGATGGCACCATCTGCTGGCTGCCAAGCATGGGAGCAGCCTCACTTCAAATGAGTTCCTGAGGCCATTTCCAAGCAGGAGGCACTCTGGCTGCACAAGCTCGAGAGCCCTGCTTAGGACTTCCCTCTGGCAACAGAGTGGGTGCCAAGGGCCTGTGGGTGGGAAGGGGCTCGGAAGGCACAGGGGAGCCTTTGGGCCCCCAGTGCTCTCCCATGGAAAACGCTGCAGGCCCCAGCATCCACGAACTGCTCCGAGGCTGGGCAGTGGGCAAGCTGTCCACAGCCGAAGGCTCCCTGCCAAGTGCTACAGGCCTTTCTGCATGGCTCAGCGGCAGCTTCCTTGCAGTCTGCTGGTCCAGGGGCGTGTGTGCCCTGGTCCAGAGTGCTGTAGGAGGAGCTCCTAGCAAGGGGAGAGCAAGCCCCTTGTTTCCTTGGCGGAGACTGGCCTGTGCACACAGAGGCCTGCCAGCAGTGAAGACAGTGCAGGCAGCGAGGGCGTGTGGCAGGCAGCAAAGAGGTGGCAGGAGTCCTGCTTGCAAGTGGGGTCATGCCTGTCTTGTGCTCAGGCCCCAGTGGCCACGTGCACACACAGCCTCTGGACCCGCAGCTTCCCAGCAGTGCAAGACACACACAGGCAACACCCTGGGGCCTGCTCGCATGAACTGTGCTCTGTCGAGGTCCTGCTGGCTGGCAGTTTCCTAGGCCAGCACAGGCCCTAGGGAGGCCTGGCTGAGCCTGGGATGGGTCCCAAACTAGCAGTGCCCAGGGAAAGCCTGGGACTGGAGGCCAGGCTACAGGCTCATTCCAGCTTGAGCCTGGTGCACAGAGCCTTCAGCTGGGACTTGCCGGGGGAATGCTCAGCACAGTGGCTTTGGCCTGCCATCCACGTTCCTCCCTCGGGCCCTTCTGCCTGTTAGACCCACACTCCCTAGAAGTGTGTTCCTGAGGCAGTTGGACAGTTGGGGAAGTGGAGGCTCTCCCAGCATGGGAGGTCTGCCCAGAACATTGCTCTGTGTCCAAAGAGGATTCCCTGCACCTCAGGCACTGGGGAGAGATTTTGTGCACACAGGAGAGCCTTGGCACACGCAGTGTTTCCCCACGGAAAGCAGTGTGAGAAGGAGCCCCTGCCAGGGAAGCATGGCCCTCTGCCACAGAAGCCCTCCATGCCACAGGCTGTCATGGACTCGGCTACAGGCCTTTGTGGCTGGAGAGACGGCAGATCCTCTGGAGGCTCTGGGTCAGTGTGCACTCCCCTTCGAGGAAACGAGGCATGTGGGAAGATTCCCTGCCCAAGAATGGCAAGCAGCCTGCTCCTTCCAATGAGACGCACGTGTGGTGTGAGAGGCTTGGCAGCAGAGAAGAAGCAAGAGGGGCAGCCAGAGGGGCAGCCAGAGAGGGGATGTGCACGCAGCTTGAAGGCCCCAGATCTCCTACATCCCAACCAGGGCATGCCGGCTCTGCCCAGCAGGCCCCATTCACAGGAGGGCACCCAGCTTCAGGATCTGCCCTTTCCCAGCCCTGAAACCACACACAGGCCCCACGCTGAGCCCTGCCAAGGGGGAACTTTGCTCCCCGCCTGGGCCGAATGGCACGACTGGGTTAGGGCAGAGAAGGCCCTGGGAGGCCTTCAGGGTGCTGCCACAGCATAGCAGTGCTCAGGCAAAGGCACTCTGCTTTCTGTAGGCTGGACGCACACTGGAGTTTCTGCTTGAGGCAGAGAGAGCTCAGCAGGGCGAGCCAGGGCTGAAGGCAAAGCAGAGAGTTTTTTGGTGGAGCGATGGCACCATCTGCTGGCTGCCAAGCATGGGAGCAGCCTCACTTCAAATGAGTTCCTGAGGCCATTTCCAAGCAGGAGGCACTCTGGCTGCACAGGCTCGAGAGTCCTGCTTAGGGCTTCCCTCTGGCAACAGAGTGGGTGCCAAGGGCCTGTGGGTGGGAAGGGGCTCGGAAGGCACAGGGGAGCCTTTGGGCCCCCAGTGCTCTCCCATGGAAAACGCTGCAGGCCCCAGCATCCACGAACTTCTCCGAGGCTGGGCAGTGGGCAAGCTGTCCACAGCCGAAGGCTCCCTGCCAAGTGCTGCAGGCCTTTCTGCATGGCTCAGCGGCAGCTTCCTTGCAGGCTGCTGGTCCAGGGGCGTGTGTGCCCTGGTCCAGAGTGCTGTAGGAGGAGCTCCTAGCAAGGGGAGAGCAAGCCCCTTGTTTCCTTGGCGGAGACTGGCCTGTGCACACAGAGGCCTGCCAGCAGTGAAGACAGTGCAGGCAGCGAGGGCGTGTGGCAGGCAGCAAAGAGGTGGCAGGAGTCCTGCTTGCAAGTGGGGTCATGCCTGTCTTGTGCTCAGGCCCCAGTGGCCACGTGCACACACAGCCTCTGGACCCGCAGCTTCCCAGCAGTGCAAGACACACACAGGCAACACCCTGGGGCCTGCTCGCATGAACTGTGCTCTGTCGAGGTGCTGCTGGCTGGCAGTGGCCTAGGCCAGCACAGGCCCTAGGGAGGCCTGGCTGAGCCTGGGATGGGTCCCAAACTAGCAGTGCCCAGGGAAAGCCTGGGACTGGAGGCCAGGCTACAGGCTCATTCAGGCTGGAGCCTGGTGCACAGAGCCTTCAGCTGGGACTTGCCGGGCGAATGCTCAGCACAGTGGCTTTGGCCTGCCATCCACGTTCCTCACTCGGGCCCTTCTGCCTGTTAGACCCACACTCCCTAGAAGTGTGTTCCTGAGGCAGTTGGACAGTTGGGGAAGTGGAGGCTCTCCCAGCATGATAGGTCTGCCCAGAACATTGCTCTGTGTCCAAAGAGGATTCCCTGCACCTCAGGCACTGGGGAGAGATTTTGTGCACACAGGAGAGCCTTGGCACATGCAGTGTTTCCCCACGGAAAGCAGTGTGAGAAGGAGCCCCTGCCAGGGAAGCATGGCCCTCTGCCACAGAAGCCCTCCATGCCACAGGCTGTCATGGACTCGGCTATAGGCCTTTGTGGCTGGAGAGACGGCAGCTCCTCTGGAGGCTCTGGGTCAGTGTGCACTCCCCTTCGAGGAAACTAGGTGTGTGGGAAGATTCCCTGCCCAAGAATGGCAAGCAGCCTGCTCCTTCCAATGAGACGCACGTGTTGTGTGAGAGGCTTGGCAGCAGAGAAGAAGCAAGAGGGGCAGCCAGAGGGGCAGCCAGAGAGGGGATGTGCACGCAGCTTGAAGGCCCCAGATCTCCTACATCCCAACCAGGGCATGCCGGCTCTGCCCAGCAGGCCCCATTCACAGGAGGGCACCCAGCTTCAGGATCTGCCCTTTCCCAGCCCTGAAACCACACACAGGCCCCACGCTGAGCCCTGCCAAGGGGGAACTTTGCTCCCCGCCTGGGCCGAATGGCACGACTGGGTTAGGGCAGAGAAGGCCCTGGGAGGCCTTCAGGGTGCTGCCACAGCATAGCAGTGCTCAGGCAAAGGCACTCTGCTTTCTGTAGGCTGGACGCACACTGGAGTTTCTGCTTGAGGCAGAGAGAGCTCAGCAGGGCGAGCCAGGGCTGAAGGCAAAGCAGAGAGTTTTTTGGTGGAGCGATGGCACCATCTGCTGGCTGCCAAGCATGGGAGCAGCCTCACTTCAAATGAGTTCCTGAGGCCATTTCCAAGCAGGAGGCACTCTGGCTGCACAGGCTCGAGAGTCCTGCTTAGGGCTTCCCTCTGGCAACAGAGTGGGTGCCAAGGGCCTGTGGGTGGGAAGGGGCTCGGAAGGCACAGGGGAGCCTTTGGGCCCCCAGTGCTCTCCCATGAAAAACGCTGCAGGCCCCATCATCCATGAGCTCCTCCGAGGCTTGGCAGAGGGCAAGCTGTCCACAGCCGAAGGCTCCCTGCCAAGTGCTGCAGGCCTTTCTGCATGGCTCAGCGGCAGCTTCCTTGCAGTCTTCTGGTCCAGGGGCGTGTGTGCCCTGGTCCAGAGTGCTGTAGGAGGAGCTCCTAGCAAGGGGAGAGCAAGCCCCTTGTTTCCTTGGTGGAGACTGGCCTGTGCACACAGAGGCCTGCCAGCAGTGAAGACAGTGCAGGCAGCGAGGGCGTGTGGCAGGCAGCAAAGAGGTGGCAGGAGTCCTGCTTGCAAGTGGGGTCATGCCTGTCTTGTGCTCAGGCCCCAGTGGCCACGTGCACACACAGCCTCTGGACCCGCAGCTTCCCAGCAGTGCAAGACACACACAGGCAACACCCTGGGGCCTGCTCGCATGAACTGTGCTCTGTCGAGGTGCTGCTGGCTGGCAGTGGCCTAGGCCAGCACAGGCCCTAGGGAGGCCTGGCTGAGCCTGGGATGGGTCCCAAACTAGCAGTGCCCAGGGAAAGCCTGGGACTGGAGGCCAGGCTACAGGCTCATTCCAGCTTGAGCCTGGTGCACAGAGCCTTCAGCTGGGACTTGCCGGGGGAATGCTCAGCACAGTGGCTTTGGCCTGCCATCCACGTTCCTCACTCGGGCCCTTCTGCCTGTTAGACCCACACTCCCTAGAAGTGTGTTCCTGAGGCAGTTGGACAGTTGGGGAAGTGGAGGCTCTCCCAGCATGGGAGGTCTGCCCAGAACATTGCTCTGTGTCCAAAGAGGATTCCCTGCACCTCAGGCACTGGGGAGAGATTTTGTGCACACAGGAGAGCCTTGGCACATGCAGTGTTTCCCCACGGAAAGCAGTGTGAGAAGGAGCCCCTGCCAGGGAAGCATGGCCCTCTGCCACAGAAGCCCTCCATGCCACAAGCTGTCATGGACTCGGCTATAGGCCTTTGTGGCTGGAGAGACGGCAGCTCCTCTGGAGGCTCTGGGTCAGTGTGCACTCCCCTTCGAGGAAACGAGGCGTGTGGGATGATTCCCTGCCCAAGAATGGCAAGCAGCCTGCTCCTTCCAATGAGACGCACGTGTGGTGTGAGAGGCTTGGCAGCAGAGAAGAAGCAAGAGGGGCAGCCAGAGGGGCAGCCAGAGAGGGGATGTGCACGCAGCTTGAAGGCCCCAGATCTCCTACATCCCAACCAGGGCATGCCGGCTCTGCCCAGCAGGCCCCATTCACAGGAGGGCACCCAGCTTCAGGATCTGCCCTTTCCCAGCCCTGAAACCACACACAGGCCCCACGCTGAGCCCTGCCAAGGGGGAACTTTGCTCCCCGCCTGGGCCGAATGGCACGACTGGGTTAGGGCAGAGAAGGCCCTGGGAGGCCTTCAGGGTGCTGCCACAGCATAGCAGTGCTCAGGCAAAGGCACTCTGCTTTCTGTAGGCTGGACGCACACTGGAGTTTCTGCTTGAGGCAGAGAGAGCTCAGCAGGGCGAGCCAGGGCTGAAGGCAAAGCAGAGAGTTTTTTGGTGGAGCGATGGCACCATCTGCTGGCTGCCAAGCATGGGAGCAGCCTCACTTCAAATGAGTTCCTGAGGCCATTTCCAAGCAGGAGGCACTCTGGCTGCACAAGCTCGAGAGCCCTGCTTAGGACTTCCCTCTGGCAACAGAGTGGGTGCCAAGGGCCTGTGGGTGGGAAGGGGCTCGGAAGGCACAGGGGAGCCTTTGAGCCCCCAGTGCTCTCCCATGGACAACGCTGCAGGCCCCAGCATCCACGAACTGCTCCGAGGCTGGGCAGTGGGCAAGCTGTCCACAGCCGAAGGCTCCCTGCCAAGTGCTACAGGCCTTTCTGCATGGCTCAGCGGCAGCTTCCTTGCAGGCTGCTGGTCCAGGGGCGTGTGTGCCCTGGTCCAGAGTGCTGTAGGAGGAGCTCCTAGCAAGGGGAGAGCAAGCCCCTTGTTTCCTTGGCGGAGACTGGCCTGTGCACACAGAGGCCTGCCAGCAGTGAAGACAGTGCAGGCAGCGAGGGCGTGTGGCAGGCAGCAAAGAGGTGGCAGGAGTCCTGCTTGCAAGTGGGGTCATGCCTGTCTTGTGCTCAGGCCCCAGTGGCCACGTGCACACACAGCCTCTGGACCCGCAGCTTCCCAGCAGTGCAAGACACACACAGGCAACACCCTGGGGCCTGCTCGCATGAACTGTGCTCTGTCGAGGTCCTGCTGGCTGGCAGTTTCCTAGGCCAGCACAGGCCCTAGGGAGGCCTGGCTGAGCCTGGGATGGGTCCCAAACTAGCAGTGCCCAGGGAAAGCCTGGGACTGGAGGCCAGGCTACAGGCTCATTCCAGCTTGAGCCTGGTGCACAGAGCCTTCAGCTGGGACTTGCCGGGGGAATGCTCAGCACAGTGGCTTTGGCCTGCCATCCACGTTCCTCACTCGGGCCCTTCTGCCTGTTAGACCCACACTCCCTAGAAGTGTGTTCCTGAGGCAGTTGGACAGTTGGGGAAGTGGAGGCTCTCCCAGCATGATAGGTCTGCCCAGAACATTGCTCTGTGTCCAAAGAGGATTCCCTGCACCTCAGGCACTGGGGAGAGATTTTGTGCACACAGGAGAGCCTTGGCACACGCAGTGTTTCCCCACGGAAAGCAGTGTGAGAAGGAGCCCCTGCCAGGGAAGCATGGCCCTCTGCCACAGAAGCCCTCCATGCCACAGGCTGTCATGGACTCGGCTACAGGCCTTTGTGGCTGGAGAGACGGCAGATCCTCTGGAGGCTCTGGGTCAGTGTGCACTCCCCTTCGAGGAAACGAGGCATGTGGGAAGATTCCCTGCCCAAGAATGGCAAGCAGCCTGCTCCTTCCAATGAGACGCACGTGTGGTGTGAGAGGCTTGGCAGCAGAGAAGAAGCAAGAGGGGCAGCCAGAGGGGCAGCCAGAGAGGGGATGTGCACGCAGCTTGAAGGCCCCAGATCTCCTACATCCCAACCAGGGCATGCCGGCTCTGCCCAGCAGGCCCCATTCACAGGAGGGCACCCAGCTTCAGGATCTGCCCTTTCCCAGCCCTGAAACCACACACAGGCCCCACGCTGAGCCCTGCCAAGGGGGAACTTTGCTCCCCGCCTGGGCCGAATGGCACGACTGGGTTAGGGCAGAGAAGGCCCTGGGAGGCCTTCAGGGTGCTGCCACAGCATAGCAGTGCTCAGGCAAAGGCACTCTGCTTTCTGTAGGCTGGACGCACACTGGAGTTTCTGCTTGAGGCAGAGAGAGCTCAGCAGGGCGAGCCAGGGCTGAAGGCAAAGCAGAGAGTTTTTTGGTGGAGCGATGGCACCATCTGCTGGCTGCCAAGCATGGGAGCAGCCTCACTTCAAATGAGTTCCTGAGGCCATTTCCAAGCAGGAGGCACTCTGGCTGCACAAGCTCGAGAGCCCTGCTTAGGACTTCCCTCTGGCAACAGAGTGGGTGCCAAGGGCCTGTGGGTGGGAAGGGGCTCGGAAGGCACAGGGGAGCCTTTGGGCCCCCAGTGCTCTCCCATGGAAAACGCTGCAGGCCCCATCGTCCATGAGCTCCTCCGAGGCTTGGCAGAGGGCAAGCTGTCCACAGCCGAAGGCTCCCTGCCAAGTGCTGCAGGCCTTTCTGCATGGCTCAGCGGCAGCTTCCTTGCAGGCTGCTGGTCCAGGGGCGTGTGTGCCCTGGTCCAGAGTGCTGTAGGAGGAGCTCCTAGCAAGGGGAGAGCAAGCCCCTTGTTTCCTTGGCGGAGACTGGCCTGTGCACACAGAGGCCTGCCAGCAGTGAAGACAGTGCAGGCAGCGAGGGCGTGTGGCAGGCAGCAAAGAGGTGGCAGGAGTCCTGCTTGCAAGTGGGGTCATGCCTGTCTTGTGCTCAGGCCCCAGTGGCCACGTGCACACACAGCCTCTGGACCCGCAGCTTCCCAGCAGTGCAAGACACACACAGGCAACACCCTGGGGCCTGCTCGCATGAACTGTGCTCTGTCGAGGTGCTGCTGGCTGGCAGTGGCCTAGGCCAGCACAGGCCCTAGGGAGGCCTGGCTGAGCCTGGGATGGGTCCCAAACTAGCAGTGCCCAGGGAAAGCCTGGGACTGGAGGCCAGGCTACAGGCTCATTCAGGCTGGAGCCTGGTGCACAGAGCCTTCAGCTGGGACTTGCCGGGCGAATGCTCAGCACAGTGGCTTTGGCCTGCCATCCACGTTCCTCACTCGGGCCCTTCTGCCTGTTAGACCCACACTCCCTAGAAGTGTGTTCCTGAGGCAGTTGGACAGTTGGGGAAGTGGAGGCTCTCCCAGCATGATAGGTCTGCCCAGAACATTGCTCTGTGTCCAAAGAGGATTCCCTGCACCTCAGGCACTGGGGAGAGATTTTGTGCACACAGGAGAGCCTTGGCACATGCAGTGTTTCCCCACGGAAAGCAGTGTGAGAAGGAGCCCCTGCCAGGGAAGCATGGCCCTCTGCCACAGAAGCCCTCCATGCCACAGGCTGTCATGGACTCGGCTATAGGCCTTTGTGGCTGGAGAGACGGCAGCTCCTCTGGAGGCTCTGGGTCAGTGTGCACTCCCCTTCGAGGAAACGAGGTGTGTGGGAAGATTCCCTGCCCAAGAATGGCAAGCAGCCTGCTCCTTCCAATGAGACGCACGTGTGGTGTGAGAGGCTTGGCAGCAGAGAAGAAGCAAGAGGGGCAGCCAGAGGGGCAGCCAGAGAGGGGATGTGCACGCAGCTTGAAGGCCCCAGATCTCCTACATCCCAACCAGGGCATGCCGGCTCTGCCCAGCAGGCCCCATTCACAGGAGGGCACCCAGCTTCAGGATCTGCCCTTTCCCAGCCCTGAAACCACACACAGGCCCCACGCTGAGCCCTGCCAAGGGGGAACTTTGCTCCCCGCCTGGGCCGAATGGCACGACTGGGTTAGGGCAGAGAAGGCCCTGGGAGGCCTTCAGGGTGCTGCCACAGCATAGCAGTGCTCAGGCAAAGGCACTCTGCTTTCTGTAGGCTGGACGCACACTGGAGTTTCTGCTTGAGGCAGAGAGAGCTCAGCAGGGCGAGCCAGGGCTGAAGGCAAAGCAGAGAGTTTTTTGGTGGAGCGATGACACCATCTGCTGGCTGACAAGCATGGGAGCAGCCTCACTTCAAATGAGTTCCTGAGGCCATTTCCAAGCAGGAGGCACTCTGGCTGCACAAGCTCGAGAGCCCTGCTTAGGACTTCCCTCTGGCAACAGAGTGGGTGCCAAGGGCCTGTGGGTGGGAAGGGGCTCGGAAGGCACAGGGGAGCCTTTGGGCCCCCAGTGCTCTCCCATGGAAAACGCTGCAGGCCCCATCGTCCATGAGCTCCTCCGAGGCTTGGCAGAGGGCAAGCTGTCCACAGCCGAAGGCTCCCTGCCAAGTGCTGCAGGCCTTTCTGCATGGCTCAGCGGCAGCTTCCTTGCAGGCTGCTGGTCCAGGGGCGTGTGTGCCCTGGTCCAGAGTGCTGTAGGAGGAGCTCCTAGCAAGGGGAGAGCAAGCCCCTTGTTTCCTTGGCGGAGACTGGCCTGTGCACACAGAGGCCTGCCAGCAGTGAAGACAGTGCAGGCAGCGAGGGCGTGTGGCAGGCAGCAAAGAGGTGGCAGGAGTCCTGCTTGCAAGTGGGGTCATGCCTGTCTTGTGCTCAGGCCCCAGTGGCCACGTGCACACACAGCCTCTGGACCCGCAGCTTCCCAGCAGTGCAAGACACACACAGGCAACACCCTGGGGCCTGCTCGCATGAACTGTGCTCTGTCGAGGTGCTGCTGGCTGGCAGTGGCCTAGGCCAGCACAGGCCCTAGGGAGGCCTGGCTGAGCCTGGGATGGGTCCCAAACTAGCAGTGCCCAGGGAAAGCCTGGGACTGGAGGCCAGGCTACAGGCTCATTCAGGCTGGAGCCTGGTGCACAGAGCCTTCAGCTGGGACTTGCCGGGCGAATGCTCAGCACAGTGGCTTTGGCCTGCCATCCACGTTCCTCACTCGGGCCCTTCTGCCTGTTAGACCCACACTCCCTAGAAGTGTGTTCCTGAGGCAGTTGGACAGTTGGGGAAGTGGAGGCTCTCCCAGCATGATAGGTCTGCCCAGAACATTGCTCTGTGTCCAAAGAGGATTCCCTGCACCTCAGGCACTGGGGAGAGATTTTGTGCACACAGGAGAGCCTTGGCACATGCAGTGTTTCCCCACGGAAAGCAGTGTGAGAAGGAGCCCCTGCCAGGGAAGCATGGCCCTCTGCCACAGAAGCCCTCCATGCCACAGGCTGTCATGGACTCGGCTATAGGCCTTTGTGGCTGGAGAGACGGCAGCTCCTCTGGAGGCTCTGGGTCAGTGTGCACTCCCCTTCGAGGAAACGAGGTGTGTGGGAAGATTCCCTGCCCAAGAATGGCAAGCAGCCTGCTCCTTCCAATGAGACGCACGTGTGGTGTGAGAGGCTTGGCAGCAGAGAAGAAGCAAGAGGGGCAGCCAGAGGGGCAGCCAGAGAGGGGATGTGCACGCAGCTTGAAGGCCCCAGATCTCCTACATCCCAACCAGGGCATGCCGGCTCTGCCCAGCAGGCCCCATTCACAGGAGGGCACCCAGCTTCAGGATCTGCCCTTTCCCAGCCCTGAAACCACACACAGGCCCCACGCTGAGCCCTGCCAAGGGGGAACTTTGCTCCCCGCCTGGGCCGAATGGCACGACTGGGTTAGGGCAGAGAAGGCCCTGGGAGGCCTTCAGGGTGCTGCCACAGCATAGCAGTGCTCAGGCAAAGGCACTCTGCTTTCTGTAGGCTGGACGCACACTGGAGTTTCTGCTTGAGGCAGAGAGAGCTCAGCAGGGCGAGCCAGGGCTGAAGGCAAAGCAGAGAGTTTTTTGGTGGAGCGATGGCACCATCTGCTGGCTGACAAGCATGGGAGCAGCCTCACTTCAAATGAGTTCCTGAGGCCATTTCCAAGCAGGAGGCACTCTGGCTGCACAAGCTCGAGAGCCCTGCTTAGGACTTCCCTCTGGCAACAGAGTGGGTGCCAAGGGCCTGTGGGTGGGAAGGGGCTCGGAAGGCACAGGGGAGCCTTTGGGCCCCCAGTGCTCTCCCATGGAAAACGCTGCAGGCCCCATCGTCCATGAGCTCCTCCGAGGCTTGGCAGAGGGCAAGCTGTCCACAGCCGAAGGCTCCCTGCCAAGTGCTGCAGGCCTTTCTGCATGGCTCAGCGGCAGCTTCCTTGCAGGCTGCTGGTCCAGGGGCGTGTGTGCCCTGGTCCAGAGTGCTGTAGGAGGAGCTCCTAGCAAGGGGAGAGCAAGCCCCTTGTTTCCTTGGCGGAGACTGGCCTGTGCACACAGAGGCCTGCCAGCAGTGAAGACAGTGCAGGCAGCGAGGGCGTGTGGCAGGCAGCAAAGAGGTGGCAGGAGTCCTGCTTGCAAGTGGGGTCATGCCTGTCTTGTGCTCAGGCCCCAGTGGCCACGTGCACACACAGCCTCTGGACCCGCAGCTTCCCAGCAGTGCAAGACACACACAGGCAACACCCTGGGGCCTGCTCGCATGAACTGTGCTCTGTCGAGGTGCTGCTGGCTGGCAGTGGCCTAGGCCAGCACAGGCCCTAGGGAGGCCTGGCTGAGCCTGGGATGGGTCCCAAACTAGCAGTGCCCAGGGAAAGCCTGGGACTGGAGGCCAGGCTACAGGCTCATTCAGGCTGGAGCCTGGTGCACAGAGCCTTCAGCTGGGACTTGCCGGGCGAATGCTCAGCACAGTGGCTTTGGCCTGCCATCCACGTTCCTCACTCGGGCCCTTCTGCCTGTTAGACCCACACTCCCTAGAAGTGTGTTCCTGAGGCAGTTGGACAGTTGGGGAAGTGGAGGCTCTCCCAGCATGATAGGTCTGCCCAGAACATTGCTCTGTGTCCAAAGAGGATTCCCTGCACCTCAGGCACTGGGGAGAGATTTTGTGCACACAGGAGAGCCTTGGCACATGCAGTGTTTCCCCACGGAAAGCAGTGTGAGAAGGAGCCCCTGCCAGGGAAGCATGGCCCTCTGCCACAGAAGCCCTCCATGCCACAGGCTGTCATGGACTCGGCTATAGGCCTTTGTGGCTGGAGAGACGGCAGCTCCTCTGGAGGCTCTGGGTCAGTGTGCACTCCCCTTCGAGGAAACGAGGTGTGTGGGAAGATTCCCTGCCCAAGAATGGCAAGCAGCCTGCTCCTTCCAATGAGACGCACGTGTGGTGTGAGAGGCTTGGCAGCAGAGAAGAAGCAAGAGGGGCAGCCAGAGGGGCAGCCAGAGAGGGGATGTGCACGCAGCTTGAAGGCCCCAGATCTCCTACATCCCAACCAGGGCATGCCGGCTCTGCCCAGCAGGCCCCATTCACAGGAGGGCACCCAGCTTCAGGATCTGCCCTTTCCCAGCCCTGAAACCACACACAGGCCCCACGCTGAGCCCTGCCAAGGGGGAAGTTTGCTTCCCGCCTGGGCCGAATGGCACGACTGGGTTAGGGCAGAGAAGGCCCTGGGAGGCCTTCAGGGTGCTGCCACAGCATAGCAGTGCTCAGGCAAAGGCACTCTGCTTTCTGTAGGCTGGACGCACACTGGAGTTTCTGCTTGAGGCAGAGAGAGCTCAGCAGGGCGAGCCAGGGCTGAAGGCAAAGCAGAGAGTTTTTTGGTGGAGCGATGGCACCATCTGCTGGCTGACAAGCATGGGAGCAGCCTCACTTCAAATGAGTTCCTGAGGCCATTTCCAAGCAGGAGGCACTCTGGCTGCACAAGCTCAAGAGCCCTGCTTAGGACTTCCCTCTGGCAACAGAGTGGGTGCCAAGGGCCTGTGGGTGGGAAGGGGCTCGGAAGGCACAGGGGAGCCTTTGGGCCCCCAGTGCTCTCCCATGGAAAACGCTGCAGGCCCCATCGTCCATGAGCTCCTCCGAGGCTTGGCAGAGGGCAAGCTGTCCACAGCCGAAGGCTCCCTGCCAAGTGCTGCAGGCCTTTCTGCATGGCTCAGCGGCAGCTTCCTTGCAGGCTGCTGGTCCAGGGGCGTGTGTGCCCTGGTCCAGAGTGCTGTAGGAGGAGCTCCTAGCAAGGGGAGAGCAAGCCCCTTGTTTCCTTGGCGGAGACTGGCCTGTGCACACAGAGGCCTGCCAGCAGTGAAGACAGTGCAGGCAGCGAGGGCGTGTGGCAGGCAGCAAAGAGGTGGCAGGAGTCCTGCTTGCAAGTGGGGTCATGCCTGTCTTGTGCTCAGGCCCCAGTGGCCACGTGCACACACAGCCTCTGGACCCGCAGCTTCCCAGCAGTGCAAGACACACACAGGCAACACCCTGGGGCCTGCTCGCATGAACTGTGCTCTGTCGAGGTGCTGCTGGCTGGCAGTGGCCTAGGCCAGCACAGGCCCTAGGGAGGCCTGGCTGAGCCTGGGATGGGTCCCAAACTAGCAGTGCCCAGGGAAAGCCTGGGACTGGAGGCCAGGCTACAGGCTCATTCAGGCTGGAGCCTGGTGCACAGAGCCTTCAGCTGGGACTTGCCGGGCGAATGCTCAGCACAGTGGCTTTGGCCTGCCATCCACGTTCCTCACTCGGGCCCTTCTGCCTGTTAGACCCACACTCCCTAGAAGTGTGTTCCTGAGGCAGTTGGACAGTTGGGGAAGTGGAGGCTCTCCCAGCATGATAGGTCTGCCCAGAACATTGCTCTGTGTCCAAAGAGGATTCCCTGCACCTCAGGCACTGGGGAGAGATTTTGTGCACACAGGAGAGCCTTGGCACATGCAGTGTTTCCCCACGGAAAGCAGTGTGAGAAGGAGCCCCTGCCAGGGAAGCATGGCCCTCTGCCACAGAAGCCCTCCATGCCACAGGCTGTCATGGACTCGGCTATAGGCCTTTGTGGCTGGAGAGACGGCAGCTCCTCTGGAGGCTCTGGGTCAGTGTGCACTCCCCTTCGAGGAAACGAGGTGTGTGGGAAGATTCCCTGCCCAAGAATGGCAAGCAGCCTGCTCCTTCCAATGAGACGCACGTGTGGTGTGAGAGGCTTGGCAGCAGAGAAGAAGCAAGAGGGGCAGCCAGAGGGGCAGCCAGAGAGGGGATGTGCACGCAGCTTGAAGGCCCCAGATCTCCTACATCCCAACCAGGGCATGCCGGCTCTGCCCAGCAGGCCCCATTCACAGGAGGGCACCCAGCTTCAGGATCTGCCCTTTCCCAGCCCTGAAACCACACACAGGCCCCACGCTGAGCCCTGCCAAGGGGGAACTTTGCTCCCCGCCTGGGCCGAATGGCACGACTGGGTTAGGGCAGAGAAGGCCCTGGGAGGCCTTCAGGGTGCTGCCACAGCATAGCAGTGCTCAGGCAAAGGCACTCTGCTTTCTGTAGGCTGGACGCACACTGGAGTTTCTGCTTGAGGCAGAGAGAGCTCAGCAGGGCGAGCCAGGGCTGAAGGCAAAGCAGAGAGTTTTTTGGTGGAGCGATGGCACCATCTGCTGGCTGACAAGCATGGGAGCAGCCTCACTTCAAATGAGTTCCTGAGGCCATTTCCAAGCAGGAGGCACTCTGGCTGCACAAGCTCGAGAGCCCTGCTTAGGACTTCCCTCTGGCAACAGAGTGGGTGCCAAGGGCCTGTGGGTGGGAAGGGGCTCGGAAGGCACAGGGGAGCCTTTGGGCCCCCAGTGCTCTCCCATGGAAAACGCTGCAGGCCCCATCGTCCATGAGCTCCTCCGAGGCTTGGCAGAGGGCAAGCTGTCCACAGCCGAAGGCTCCCTGCCAAGTGCTGCAGGCCTTTCTGCATGGCTCAGCGGCAGCTTCCTTGCAGGCTGCTGGTCCAGGGGCGTGTGTGCCCTGGTCCAGAGTGCTGTAGGAGGAGCTCCTAGCAAGGGGAGAGCAAGCCCCTTGTTTCCTTGGCGGAGACTGGCCTGTGCACACAGAGGCCTGCCAGCAGTGAAGACAGTGCAGGCAGCGAGGGCGTGTGGCAGGCAGCAAAGAGGTGGCAGGAGTCCTGCTTGCAAGTGGGGTCATGCCTGTCTTGTGCTCAGGCCCCAGTGGCCACGTGCACACACAGCCTCTGGACCCGCAGCTTCCCAGCAGTGCAAGACACACACAGGCAACACCCTGGGGCCTGCTCGCATGAACTGTGCTCTGTCGAGGTGCTGCTGGCTGGCAGTGGCCTAGGCCAGCACAGGCCCTAGGGAGGCCTGGCTGAGCCTGGGATGGGTCCCAAACTAGCAGTGCCCAGGGAAAGCCTGGGACTGGAGGCCAGGCTACAGGCTCATTCAGGCTGGAGCCTGGTGCACAGAGCCTTCAGCTGGGACTTGCCGGGCGAATGCTCAGCACAGTGGCTTTGGCCTGCCATCCACGTTCCTCACTCGGGCCCTTCTGCCTGTTAGACCCACACTCCCTAGAAGTGTGTTCCTGAGGCAGTTGGACAGTTGGGGAAGTGGAGGCTCTCCCAGCATGATAGGTCTGCCCAGAACATTGCTCTGTGTCCAAAGAGGATTCCCTGCACCTCAGGCACTGGGGAGAGATTTTGTGCACACAGGAGAGCCTTGGCACATGCAGTGTTTCCCCACGGAAAGCAGTGTGAGAAGGAGCCCCTGCCAGGGAAGCATGGCCCTCTGCCACAGAAGCCCTCCATGCCACAGGCTGTCATGGACTCGGCTATAGGCCTTTGTGGCTGGAGAGACGGCAGCTCCTCTGGAGGCTCTGGGTCAGTGTGCACTCCCCTTCGAGGAAACGAGGTGTGTGGGAAGATTCCCTGCCCAAGAATGGCAAGCAGCCTGCTCCTTCCAATGAGACGCACGTGTGGTGTGAGAGGCTTGGCAGCAGAGAAGAAGCAAGAGGGGCAGCCAGAGGGGCAGCCAGAGAGGGGATGTGCACGCAGCTTGAAGGCCCCAGATCTCCTACATCCCAACCAGGGCATGCCGGCTCTGCCCAGCAGGCCCCATTCACAGGAGGGCACCCAGCTTCAGGATCTGCCCTTTCCCAGCCCTGAAACCACACACAGGCCCCACGCTGAGCCCTGCCAAGGGGGAAGTTTGCTTCCCGCCTGGGCCGAATGGCACGACTGGGTTAGGGCAGAGAAGGCCCTGGGAGGCCTTCAGGGTGCTGCCACAGCATAGCAGTGCTCAGGCAAAGGCACTCTGCTTTCTGTAGGCTGGACGCACACTGGAGTTTCTGCTTGAGGCAGAGAGAGCTCAGCAGGGCGAGCCAGGGCTGAAGGCAAAGCAGAGAGTTTTTTGGTGGAGCGATGGCACCATCTGCTGGCTGCCAAGCATGGGAGCAGCCTCACTTCAAATGAGTTCCTGAGGCCATTTCCAAGCAGGAGGCACTCTGGCTGCAGAAGCTCGAGAGCCCTGCTTAGGACTTCCCTCTGGCAACAGAGTGGGTGCCAAGGGCCTGTGGGTGGGAAGGGGCTCGGAAGGCACAGGGGAGCCTTTGGGCCCCCAGTGCTCTCCCATGGAAAACGCTGCAGGCCCCATCGTCCATGAGCTCCTCCGAGGCTTGGCAGAGGGCAAGCTGTCCACAGCCGAAGGCTCCCTGCCAAGTGCTGCAGGCCTTTCTGCATGGCTCAGCGGCAGCTTCCTTGCAGGCTGCTGGTCCAGGGTCGTGTGTGCCCTGGTCCAGAGTGCTGTAGGAGGAGCTCCTAGCAAGGGGAGAGCAAGCCCCTTGTTTCCTTGGCAGAGACTGGCCTGTGCACACTGAGGCCTGCCAGCAGTGAAGACAGTGCAGGCAGCGAGGGCGTGTGGCAGGCAGCAAAGAGGTGGCAGGAGTCCTGCTTGCAAGTGGGGTCATGCCTGTCTTGTGCTCAGGCCCCAGTGGCCACGTGCACACACAGCCTCTGGGCCCGCAGCTTCCCAGCAGTGCAAGACACACACAGGCAACACCCTGGGGCCTGCTCGCCTGAACTGTGCTCTGTCGAGGTCCTGCTGGCTGGCAGTGGCCTAGGCCAGCACAGGCCCTAGGGAGGCCTGGCTGAGCCTGGGATGGGTCCCAAACTAGCAGTGCCCAGGGAAAGCCTGGGACTGGAGGCCAGGCTGCAGGCTCATTCCAGCTTGAGCCTGGTGCACAGAGCCTTCAGCTGGGACTTGCCGGGGGAATGCTCAGCACAGTGGCTTTGGCCTGCCATCCACGTTCCTCACTCGGGCCCTTCTGCCTGTTAGACCCACACTCCCTAGAAGTGTGTTCCTGAGGCAGTTGGACAGTTGGGGAAGTGGAGGCTCTCCCAGCATGGGAGGTCTGCCCAGAACATTGCTCTGTGTCCAAAGAGGATTCCCTGCACCTCAGGCACTGGGGAGAGATTTTGTGCACACAGGAGAGCCTTGGCACATGCAGTGTTTCCCCACGGAAAGCAGTGTGAGAAGGAGCCCCTGCCAGGGAAGCATGGCCCTCTGCCACAGAAGCCCTCCATGCCACAGGCTGTCATGGACTCGGCTATAGGCCTTTGTGGCTGGAGAGACGGCAGCTCCTCTGGAGGCTCTGGGTCAGTGTGCACTCCCCTTCGAGGAAACGAGGCGTGTGGGAAGATTCCCTGCCCAAGAATGGCAAGCAGCCTGCTCCTTCCAATGAGACGCACGTGTGGTGTGAGAGGCTTGGCAGCAGAGAAGAAGCAAGAGGGGCAGCCAGAGGGGCAGCCAGAGAGGGGATGTGCACGCAGCTTGAAGGCCCCAGATCTCCTACATCCCAACCAGGGCATGCCGGCTCTGCCCAGCAGGCCCCATTCACAGGAGGGCACCCAGCTTCAGGATCTGCCCTTTCCCAGCCCTGAAACCACACACAGGCCCCACGCTGAGCCCTGCCAAGGGGGAAGTTTGCTTCCCGCCTGGGCCGAATGGCACGACTGGGTTAGGGCAGAGAAGGCCCTGGGAGGCCTTCAGGGTGCTGCCACAGCATAGCAGTGCTCAGGCAAAGGCACTCTGCTTTCTGTAGGCTGGACGCACACTGGAGTTTCTGCTTGAGGCAGAGAGAGCTCAGCAGGGCGAGCCAGGGCTGAAGGCAAAGCAGAGAGTTTTTTGGTGGAGCGATGGCACCATCTGCTGGCTGCCAAGCATGGGAGCAGCCTCACTTCAAATGAGTTCCTGAGGCCATTTCCAAGCAGGAGGCACTCTGGCTGCAGAAGCTCGAGAGCCCTGCTTAGGACTTCCCTCTGGCAACAGAGTGGGTGCCAAGGGCCTGTGGGTGGGAAGGGGCTCGGAAGACACAGGGGAGCCTTTAGGCCCCCAGTGCTCTCCGATGGAAAACGCTGCAGGCCCCAGCATCCACGAAGTCCTCCGAGGCTGGGCAGTGGGCAAGCTGTCCACAGCCGAAGGCTCCCTGCCAAGTGCTGCAGGCCTTTCTGCATGGCTCAGCGGCAGCTTCCTTGCAGGCTGCTGGTCCAGGGGCGTGTGTGCCCTGGTCCAGAGTGCTGTAGGAGGAGCTCCTAGCAAGGGGAGAGCAAGCCCCTTGTTTCCTTGGCGGAGACTGGCCTGTGCACACAGAGGCCTGCCAGCAGTGAAGACAGTGCAGGCAGCGAGGGCGTGTGGCAGGCAGCAAAGAGGTGGCAGGAGTCCTGCTTGCAAGTGGGGTCATGCCTGTCTTGTGCTCAGGCCCCAGTGGCCACGTGCACACACAGCCTCTGGACCCACAGCTTCCCAGCAGTGCAAGACACACACAGGCAACACCCTGGGGCCTGCTCGCCTGAACTGTGCTCTGTCGAGGTCCTGCTGGCTGGCAGTGGCCTAGGCCAGCACAGGCCCTAGGGAGGCCTGGCTGAGCCTGGGATGGGTCCCAAACTAGCAGTGCCCAGGGAAAGCCTGGGACTGGAGGCCAGGCTACAGGCTCATTCCAGCTGGAGCCTGGTGCACAGAGCCTTCAGCTGGGACTTGCCGGGCGAATGCTCAGCACAGTGGCTTTGGCCTGCCATCCACGTTCCTCACTCGGGCCCTTCTGCCTGTTAGACCCACACTCCCTAGAAGTGTGTTCCTGAGGCAGTTGGACAGTTGGGGAAGTGGAGGCTCTCCCAGCATGATAGGTCTGCCCAGAACATTGCTCTGTGTCCAAGGAGGATTCCCTGCACCTCAGGCACTGGGGAGAGATTTTGTGCACACAGGAGAGCCTTGGCACATGCAGTGTTTCCCCACGGAAAGCAGTGTGAGAAGAAGCCCCTGCCAGGGAAGCATGGCCCTCTGCCACAGAAGCCCTCCATGCCACAGGCTGTCATGGACTCGGCTATAGGCCTTTGTGGCTGGAGAGACGGCAGCTCCTCTGGAGGCTCTGGGTCAGTGTGCACTCCCCTTCGAGGAAACGAGGTGTGTGGGAAGATTCCCTGCCCAAGAATGGCAAGCAGCCTGCTCCTTCCAATGAGACGCACGTGTGGTGTGAGAGGCTTGGCAGCAGAGAAGAAGCAAGAGGGGCAGCCAGAGGGGCAGCCAGAGAGGGGATGTGCACGCAGCTTGAAGGCCCCAGATCTCCTACATCCCAACCAGGGCATGCCGGCTCTGCCCAGCAGGCCCCATTCACAGGAGGGCACCCAGCTTCAGGATCTGCCCTTTCCCAGCCCTGAAACCACACACAGGCCCCACGCTGAGCCCTGCCAAGGGGGAACTTTGCTCCCCGCCTGGGCCGAATGGCACGACTGGGTTAGGGCAGAGAAGGCCCTGGGAGGCCTTCAGGGTGCTGCCACAGCATAGCAGTGCTCAGGCAAAGGCACTCTGCTTTCTGTAGGCTGGACGCACACTGGAGTTTCTGCTTGAGGCAGAGAGAGCTCAGCAGGGCGAGCCAGGGCTGAAGGCAAAGCAGAGAGTTTTTTGGTGGAGCGATGGCACCATCTGCTGGCTGACAAGCATGGGAGCAGCCTCACTTCAAATGAGTTCCTGAGGCCATTTCCAAGCAGGAGGCACTCCGGCTGCACAGGCTCGAGAGTCCTGCTTAGGGCTTCCCTCTGGCAACAGAGTGGGTGCCAAGGGCCTGTGGGTGGGAAGGGGCTCGGAAGCCACAGGGGAGCCTTTGGGCCCCCAGTGCTCTCCCATGAAAAACGCTGCAGGCCCCATCATCCATGAGCTCCTCCGAGGCTTGGCAGAGGGCAAGCTGTCCACAGCCGAAGGCTCCCTGCCAAGTGCTGCAGGCCTTTCTGCATGGCTCAGCGGCAGCTTCCTTGCAGGCTGCTGGTCCAGGGGCGTGTGTGCCCTGGTCCAGAGTGCTGTAGGAGGAGCTCCTAGCAAGGGGAGAGCAAGCCCCTTGTTTCCTTGGCGGAGACTGGCCTGTGCACACAGAGGCCTGCCAGCAGTGAAGACAGTGCAGGCAGCGAGGGCGTGTGGCAGGCAGCAAAGAGGTGGCAGGAGTCCTGCTTGCAAGTGGGGTCATGCCTGTCTTGTGCTCAGGCCCCAGTGGCCACGTGCACACACAGCCTCTGGACCCGCAGCTTCCCAGCAGTGCAAGACACACACAGGCAACACCCTGGGGCCTGCTCGCATGAACTGTGCTCTGTCGAGGTGCTGCTGGCTGGCAGTGGCCTAGGCCAGCACAGGCCCTAGGGAGGCCTGGCTGAGCCTGGGATGGGTCCCAAACTAGCAGTGCCCAGGGAAAGCCTGGGACTGGAGGCCAGGCTACAGGCTCATTCAGGCTGGAGCCTGGTGCACAGAGCCTTCAGCTGGGACTTGCCGGGCGAATGCTCAGCACAGTGGCTTTGGCCTGCCATCCACGTTCCTCACTCGGGCCCTTCTGCCTGTTAGACCCACACTCCCTAGAAGTGTGTTCCTGAGGCAGTTGGACAGTTGGGGAAGTGGAGGCTCTCCCAGCATGATAGGTCTGCCCAGAACATTGCTCTGTGTCCAAAGAGGATTCCCTGCACCTCAGGCACTGGGGAGAGATTTTGTGCACACAGGAGAGCCTTGGCACATGCAGTGTTTCCCCACGGAAAGCAGTGTGAGAAGGAGCCCCTGCCAGGGAAGCATGGCCCTCTGCCACAGAAGCCCTCCATGCCACAGGCTGTCATGGACTCGGCTATAGGCCTTTGTGGCTGGAGAGACGGCAGCTCCTCTGGAGGCTCTGGGTCAGTGTGCACTCCCCTTCGAGGAAACGAGGTGTGTGGGAAGATTCCCTGCCCAAGAATGGCAAGCAGCCTGCTCCTTCCAATGAGACGCACGTGTGGTGTGAGAGGCTTGGCAGCAGAGAAGAAGCAAGAGGGGCAGCCAGAGGGGCAGCCAGAGAGGGGATGTGCACGCAGCTTGAAGGCCCCAGATCTCCTACATCCCAACCAGGGCATGCCGGCTCTGCCCAGCAGGCCCCATTCACAGGAGGGCACCCAGCTTCAGGATCTG
The DNA here is from genome assembly GCF_030028045.1 of Hippopotamus amphibius kiboko. Classification (NCBI taxonomy): domain Eukaryota; kingdom Metazoa; phylum Chordata; class Mammalia; order Artiodactyla; family Hippopotamidae; genus Hippopotamus; species Hippopotamus amphibius. The sequence continues at coordinate 6,387 of NW_026648468.1, read as the reverse complement.
CCCTTTCCCAGCCCTGAAACCACACACAGGCCCCACGCTGAGCCCTGCCAAGGGGGAACTTTGCTCCCTGCCTGGGCCGAATGGCACGACTGGGTTAGGGCAGAGAAGGCCCTGGGAGGCCTTCAGGGTGCTGCCACAGCATAGCAGTGCTCAGGCAAAGGCACTCTGCTTTCTGTAGGCTGGACGCACACTGGAGTTTCTGCTTGAGGCAGAGAGAGCTCAGCAGGGCGAGCCATGGCTGAAGGCAAAGAAGAGAGTTTTTTGGTGGAGCGATGGCACCATCTGCTGGCTGACAAGCATGGGAGCAGCCTCACTTCAAATGAGTTCCTGAGGCCATTTCCAAGCAGGAGGCACTCCGGCTGCACAGGCTCGAGAGTCCTGCTTAGGGCTTCCCTCTGGCAACAGAGTGGGTGCCAAGGGCCTGTGGGTGGGAAGGGGCTCGGAAGCCACAGGGGAGCCTTTGGGCCCCCAGTGCTCTCCCATGAAAAACGCTGCAGGCCCCATCATCCATGAGCTCCTCCGAGGCTTGGCAGAGGGCAAGCTGTCCACAGCCGAAGGCTCCCTGCCAAGTGCTGCAGGCCTTTCTGCATGGCTCAGCGGCAGCTTCCTTGCAGGCTGCTGGTCCAGGGGCGTGTGTGCCCTGGTCCAGAGTGCTGTAGGAGGAGCTCCTAGCAAGGGGAGAGCAAGCCCCTTGTTTCCTTGGCGGAGACTGGCCTGTGCACACAGAGGCCTGCCAGCAGTGAAGACAGTGCAGGCAGCGAGGGCGTGTGGCAGGCAGCAAAGAGGTGGCAGGAGTCCTGCTTGCAAGTGGGGTCATGCCTGTCTTGTGCTCAGGCCCCAGTGGCCACGTGCACACACAGCCTCTGGACCCGCAGCTTCCCAGCAGTGCAAGACACACACAGGCAACACCCTGGGGCCTGCTCGCATGAACTGTGCTCTGTCGAGGTGCTGCTGGCTGGCAGTGGCCTAGGCCAGCACAGGCCCTAGGGAGGCCTGGCTGAGCCTGGGATGGGTCCCAAACTAGCAGTGCCCAGGGAAAGCCTGGGACTGGAGGCCAGGCTACAGGCTCATTCAGGCTGGAGCCTGGTGCACAGAGCCTTCAGCTGGGACTTGCCGGGCGAATGCTCAGCACAGTGGCTTTGGCCTGCCATCCACGTTCCTCACTCGGGCCCTTCTGCCTGTTAGACCCACACTCCCTAGAAGTGTGTTCCTGAGGCAGTTGGACAGTTGGGGAAGTGGAGGCTCTCCCAGCATGATAGGTCTGCCCAGAACATTGCTCTGTGTCCAAAGAGGATTCCCTGCACCTCAGGCACTGGGGAGAGATTTTGTGCACACAGGAGAGCCTTGGCACATGCAGTGTTTCCCCACGGAAAGCAGTGTGAGAAGGAGCCCCTGCCAGGGAAGCATGGCCCTCTGCCACAGAAGCCCTCCATGCCACAGGCTGTCATGGACTCGGCTATAGGCCTTTGTGGCTGGAGAGACGGCAGCTCCTCTGGAGGCTCTGGGTCAGTGTGCACTCCCCTTCGAGGAAACGAGGTGTGTGGGAAGATTCCCTGCCCAAGAATGGCAAGCAGCCTGCTCCTTCCAATGAGACGCACGTGTGGTGTGAGAGGCTTGGCAGCAGAGAAGAAGCAAGAGGGGCAGCCAGAGGGGCAGCCAGAGAGGGGATGTGCACGCAGCTTGAAGGCCCCAGATCTCCTACATCCCAACCAGGGCATGCCGGCTCTGCCCAGCAGGCCCCATTCACAGGAGGGCACCCAGCTTCAGGATCTGCCCTTTCCCAGCCCTGAAACCACACACAGGCCCCACGCTGAGCCCTGCCAAGGGGGAAGTTTGCTTCCCGCCTGGGCCGAATGGCACGACTGGGTTAGGGCAGAGAAGGCCCTGGGAGGCCTTCAGGGTGCTGCCACAGCATAGCAGTGCTCAGGCAAAGGCACTCTGCTTTCTGTAGGCTGGACGCACACTGGAGTTTCTGCTTGAGGCAGAGAGAGCTCAGCAGGGCGAGCCAGGGCTGAAGGCAAAGCAGAGAGTTTTTTGGTGGAGCGATGGCACCATCTGCTGGCTGCCAAGCATGGGAGCAGCCTCACTTCAAATGAGTTCCTGAGGCCATTTCCAAGCAGGAGGCACTCTGGCTGCAGAAGCTCGAGAGCCCTGCTTAGGACTTCCCTCTGGCAACAGAGTGGGTGCCAAGGGCCTGTGGGTGGGAAGGGGCTCGGAAGGCACAGGGGAGCCTTTGGGCCCCCAGTGCTCTCCCATGGAAAACGCTGCAGGCCCCATCGTCCATGAGCTCCTCCGAGGCTTGGCAGAGGGCAAGCTGTCCACAGCCGAAGGCTCCCTGCCAAGTGCTGCAGGCCTTTCTGCATGGCTCAGCGGCAGCTTCCTTGCAGGCTGCTGGTCCAGGGTCGTGTGTGCCCTGGTCCAGAGTGCTGTAGGAGGAGCTCCTAGCAAGGGGAGAGCAAGCCCCTTGTTTCCTTGGCAGAGACTGGCCTGTGCACACTGAGGCCTGCCAGCAGTGAAGACAGTGCAGGCAGCGAGGGCGTGTGGCAGGCAGCAAAGAGGTGGCAGGAGTCCTGCTTGCAAGTGGGGTCATGCCTGTCTTGTGCTCAGGCCCCAGTGGCCACGTGCACACACAGCCTCTGGGCCCGCAGCTTCCCAGCAGTGCAAGACACACACAGGCAACACCCTGGGGCCTGCTCGCCTGAACTGTGCTCTGTCGAGGTCCTGCTGGCTGGCAGTGGCCTAGGCCAGCACAGGCCCTAGGGAGGCCTGGCTGAGCCTGGGATGGGTCCCAAACTAGCAGTGCCCAGGGAAAGCCTGGGACTGGAGGCCAGGCTGCAGGCTCATTCCAGCTTGAGCCTGGTGCACAGAGCCTTCAGCTGGGACTTGCCGGGGGAATGCTCAGCACAGTGGCTTTGGCCTGCCATCCACGTTCCTCACTCGGGCCCTTCTGCCTGTTAGACCCACACTCCCTAGAAGTGTGTTCCTGAGGCAGTTGGACAGTTGGGGAAGTGGAGGCTCTCCCAGCATGGGAGGTCTGCCCAGAACATTGCTCTGTGTCCAAAGAGGATTCCCTGCACCTCAGGCACTGGGGAGAGATTTTGTGCACACAGGAGAGCCTTGGCACATGCAGTGTTTCCCCACGGAAAGCAGTGTGAGAAGGAGCCCCTGCCAGGGAAGCATGGCCCTCTGCCACAGAAGCCCTCCATGCCACAGGCTGTCATGGACTCGGCTATAGGCCTTTGTGGCTGGAGAGACGGCAGCTCCTCTGGAGGCTCTGGGTCAGTGTGCACTCCCCTTCGAGGAAACGAGGCGTGTGGGAAGATTCCCTGCCCAAGAATGGCAAGCAGCCTGCTCCTTCCAATGAGACGCACGTGTGGTGTGAGAGGCTTGGCAGCAGAGAAGAAGCAAGAGGGGCAGCCAGAGGGGCAGCCAGAGAGGGGATGTGCACGCAGCTTGAAGGCCCCAGATCTCCTACATCCCAACCAGGGCATGCCGGCTCTGCCCAGCAGGCCCCATTCACAGGAGGGCACCCAGCTTCAGGATCTGCCCTTTCCCAGCCCTGAAACCACACACAGGCCCCACGCTGAGCCCTGCCAAGGGGGAAGTTTGCTTCCCGCCTGGGCCGAATGGCACGACTGGGTTAGGGCAGAGAAGGCCCTGGGAGGCCTTCAGGGTGCTGCCACAGCATAGCAGTGCTCAGGCAAAGGCACTCTGCTTTCTGTAGGCTGGACGCACACTGGAGTTTCTGCTTGAGGCAGAGAGAGCTCAGCAGGGCGAGCCAGGGCTGAAGGCAAAGCAGAGAGTTTTTTGGTGGAGCGATGGCACCATCTGCTGGCTGCCAAGCATGGGAGCAGCCTCACTTCAAATGAGTTCCTGAGGCCATTTCCAAGCAGGAGGCACTCTGGCTGCAGAAGCTCGAGAGCCCTGCTTAGGACTTCCCTCTGGCAACAGAGTGGGTGCCAAGGGCCTGTGGGTGGGAAGGGGCTCGGAAGACACAGGGGAGCCTTTAGGCCCCCAGTGCTCTCCGATGGAAAACGCTGCAGGCCCCAGCATCCACGAAGTCCTCCGAGGCTGGGCAGTGGGCAAGCTGTCCACAGCCGAAGGCTCCCTGCCAAGTGCTGCAGGCCTTTCTGCATGGCTCAGCGGCAGCTTCCTTGCAGGCTGCTGGTCCAGGGGCGTGTGTGCCCTGGTCCAGAGTGCTGTAGGAGGAGCTCCTAGCAAGGGGAGAGCAAGCCCCTTGTTTCCTTGGCGGAGACTGGCCTGTGCACACAGAGGCCTGCCAGCAGTGAAGACAGTGCAGGCAGCGAGGGCGTGTGGCAGGCAGCAAAGAGGTGGCAGGAGTCCTGCTTGCAAGTGGGGTCATGCCTGTCTTGTGCTCAGGCCCCAGTGGCCACGTGCACACACAGCCTCTGGACCCACAGCTTCCCAGCAGTGCAAGACACACACAGGCAACACCCTGGGGCCTGCTCGCCTGAACTGTGCTCTGTCGAGGTCCTGCTGGCTGGCAGTGGCCTAGGCCAGCACAGGCCCTAGGGAGGCCTGGCTGAGCCTGGGATGGGTCCCAAACTAGCAGTGCCCAGGGAAAGCCTGGGACTGGAGGCCAGGCTACAGGCTCATTCCAGCTGGAGCCTGGTGCACAGAGCCTTCAGCTGGGACTTGCCGGGCGAATGCTCAGCACAGTGGCTTTGGCCTGCCATCCACGTTCCTCACTCGGGCCCTTCTGCCTGTTAGACCCACACTCCCTAGAAGTGTGTTCCTGAGGCAGTTGGACAGTTGGGGAAGTGGAGGCTCTCCCAGCATGATAGGTCTGCCCAGAACATTGCTCTGTGTCCAAGGAGGATTCCCTGCACCTCAGGCACTGGGGAGAGATTTTGTGCACACAGGAGAGCCTTGGCACATGCAGTGTTTCCCCACGGAAAGCAGTGTGAGAAGAAGCCCCTGCCAGGGAAGCATGGCCCTCTGCCACAGAAGCCCTCCATGCCACAGGCTGTCATGGACTCGGCTATAGGCCTTTGTGGCTGGAGAGACGGCAGCTCCTCTGGAGGCTCTGGGTCAGTGTGCACTCCCCTTCGAGGAAACGAGGTGTGTGGGAAGATTCCCTGCCCAAGAATGGCAAGCAGCCTGCTCCTTCCAATGAGACGCACGTGTGGTGTGAGAGGCTTGGCAGCAGAGAAGAAGCAAGAGGGGCAGCCAGAGGGGCAGCCAGAGAGGGGATGTGCACGCAGCTTGAAGGCCCCAGATCTCCTACATCCCAACCAGGGCATGCCGGCTCTGCCCAGCAGGCCCCATTCACAGGAGGGCACCCAGCTTCAGGATCTGCCCTTTCCCAGCCCTGAAACCACACACAGGCCCCACGCTGAGCCCTGCCAAGGGGGAACTTTGCTCCCCGCCTGGGCCGAATGGCACGACTGGGTTAGGGCAGAGAAGGCCCTGGGAGGCCTTCAGGGTGCTGCCACAGCATAGCAGTGCTCAGGCAAAGGCACTCTGCTTTCTGTAGGCTGGACGCACACTGGAGTTTCTGCTTGAGGCAGAGAGAGCTCAGCAGGGCGAGCCAGGGCTGAAGGCAAAGCAGAGAGTTTTTTGGTGGAGCGATGGCACCATCTGCTGGCTGCCAAGCATGGGAGCAGCCTCACTTCAAATGAGTTCCTGAGGCCATTTCCAAGCAGGAGGCACTCCGGCTGCACAGGCTCGAGAGTCCTGCTTAGGGCTTCCCTCTGGCAACAGAGTGGGTGCCAAGGGCCTGTGGGTGGGAAGGGGCTCGGAAGCCACAGGGGAGCCTTTGGGCCCCCAGTGCTCTCCCATGAAAAACGCTGCAGGCCCCATCATCCATGAGCTCCTCCGAGGCTTGGCAGAGGGCAAGCTGTCCACAGCCGAAGGCTCCCTGCCAAGTGCTGCAGGCCTTTCTGCATGGCTCAGCGGCAGCTTCCTTGCAGGCTGCTGGTCCAGGGGCGTGTGTGCCCTGGTCCAGAGTGCTGTAGGAGGAGCTCCTAGCAAGGGGAGAGCAAGCCCCTTGTTTCCTTGGCGGAGACTGGCCTGTGCACACAGAGGCCTGCCAGCAGTGAAGACAGTGCAGGCAGCGAGGGCGTGTGGCAGGCAGCAAAGAGGTGGCAGGAGTCCTGCTTGCAAGTGGGGTCATGCCTGTCTTGTGCTCAGGCCCCAGTGGCCACGTGCACACACAGCCTCTGGACCCGCAGCTTCCCAGCAGTGCAAGACACACACAGGCAACACCCTGGGGCCTGCTCGCATGAACTGTGCTCTGTCGAGGTGCTGCTGGCTGGCAGTGGCCTAGGCCAGCACAGGCCCTAGGGAGGCCTGGCTGAGCCTGGGATGGGTCCCAAACTAGCAGTGCCCAGGGAAAGCCTGGGACTGGAGGCCAGGCTACAGGCT
>NW_026648467.1:0-61592 GCF_030028045.1 Hippopotamus amphibius kiboko | reverse complement strand
TTATCTATCTATCTATCTATCTATCTATCTATCTATCATCTATCTATCTACCTATCTTTCTATCTAAATCACTGCTGTACACCTGAAACTGCACGACATTATAAATGCTTCAATTATTTCAAACAGAAAAGAATCTCCTAACCTGAGTGAGAGAGAGAGAGAGAGAGAACAGGACGGATTGTGAAATCTTTTCTTTGCCAGCTACAAGGGAAAATGAAAACAAACAAAACCCAATTTATTTTAAAAGTTGGACATCCATTTGGTGACTTGTACCCTTGTCAGCAAAATGGAATCACTTCTCTTTTTCTCCCTACCTGCTCCGTCCAGAATTCAGAAACTCTCCGTGAGGCTCCTTATTTCTTTGGCAAGAGAGTCACTTGCATGCGTTCCTTAGAGGCCCACGTTACGTTTCCATAAAACGGGAATACACACTTGTGGATATGAGATTCTGGTGCTATTCATTTTCCTTAGGGTGCTGCTTTTCACCTGAAAACCGGACTGGATCCTGAAGTCTTTCAAGTTGCCCCAATATCGGGCTACAACTCTCTCCATGAATGTTTCCCACTTTCGCCCAGCCCACCCTTTTGACTTGGCATCACTGACAACGAAAACGGCCCTTTGCCTGAAGCCCTACAGACCGAAGCTGGAGGACTTGGTGAAAACTTTAGAGACATGGCCACCACAGCTCCTATGGAAACCATCCTGGTGCCTGTTTCTGTGAGAGCCACTCTGAAAGTCGAACCAAACACCCATCATCACAGCCATTTCAAACTGCTAAAGTTGCTTCCACCCTAACATCTACAAATCTTCTTCACTGACACCGCCCCCCACACGCTCCCCCCCCTCCACTGGTTTATAATCGGCCCCTGGCGACTTGGGAAGGAGCGAGCGGTGGAGAAGCAGGCGGGGGCGGGGGCGGGGGCGGGGTGGGGCGGGACCAACAGACAGTAGCCGCTGCCTGCCTGCCTGCCTGCCTGCCGGGCTGAGACCTGAGGGCTGCGGGCCACGCTGGTTTCTGCAACTCAGTCCCTTCCAGGAAGCACCTGTGATGACTACTTGGCAGGGAATGGTCAAAGCTGAACTCTCTTGGCCTATTTCTGAAAAAGGCCTGAGTCTCAGCTACGACAGATTTTCTGGATTTCTTGGCCCATGCACGGACCCGCACCTTCCCATCCTGTCAGATCCTTTGTACCCACACCTCCCCTGGGAGAGTTCTTTGGCCTCGTCTGGAACATGAACAAGCAAAACCAAACACAGTGTGACATAATGTATTGGTCTTTATTGAAAAGAAACATGCTCCTCTCGCACACCTGAGGGCAGGAAGCAAAGGCAAGTTCTCAGCAGGATGGGGGACAGGGAACCCGAACCGAGGCTGGTCAGCAGTGGCCCCCTGCCCCCCACCGCCCCGCCCCCGATCCCCGTCTCTCCCAGGCCCACGAGGGGCCTCCCTTCCCCGCCTCTCTCTGTGCCCCTCGTCTCCAGCTCCCCCAGCCCAGCTTCTGCACCCCACCCCCCCATCCCCGGCCCGGGAAGGGGAGGCATGTCTGTCCCAGCTCCAGTTCTGATATTTCACTTGTGAAACTTCCCTAGGCCCAGGTGCCAGCTTGCCGTCCTGCTGCTTCATGTCCGTCTCTATCAGCCATGCCCAAAGGGCACGTGAAATTATGGACAGCAAATAGCACACCTAGAGGGTGTGTGTGTGGGGGTGGGGTGTGGTGTCCCTTCTCCAGGAAGCAGTGAGGGAACAAAAGGAGGCCTGGGGGAAGGAGTCCTGGGTGCCTATCATCGCGCCCCCGCCCCCCCACCGCCCCGCAGTGCACCATTCGTTTCCATCTCCGCATCTGAAGGACACGTAGTCCTCGTTGAAGCAACTTGATGAGGATTCCCCTCCTAACGACGTGACAGAACCTATGAAGAACTGCACTCCTTGAATCCATAAATGCTAACAGGATCCAAGGAGTTTTCCATCAATGGCCGAAAAAGAAATGGTCCTGAACATAATAACTGCCAAGTATTCCTCTAGACGGAGGCATCATTCACTTTTTCTTTTTTTAACTTATTTTCTTTTTATGTTTTACAATAAACTATATATTTAGAGTGTACAATTTGGTACCCCAATCTTCCAATTCATTCCCCCCCAACCCTCCCCACTTTCCCCACTTGGTGTCCATATGTTTGTGCTCTACATCTGTGTCTCTATTTCTGCCTTGCACACCAGTTGATGTGTACCATTTTTCTGCAGTCCACATATATGTGTGAATATACAATATTTGTTTTTCTCTTTCTGACTCACTATCTTTCACTTGTTAACAACAGTAACGACGATGACGCCGACGACAAGGACAAGGATAAGGACCGGAAAAACAACAACAGAGAGAGCACTGGGCGAGTTTTCCACTTCTTAAAGGAAGGAGGCCGTGTTCCCAGGCAGGTTGGCTCAGCTGCACAGTTTCCTCCGGTGACTATTCCTGGGGGCACCGTCGAGGTGATGCACGAAACACACAGGAGGAGGCCTTCTTGAATGTCCTGCCCAGGAAATGGGGACATGATTCCAGCAGTGGCAATGGCTGCCCTTCTCTTTAGGGTGACACACGGCCTGATGGCACTGGGCAAACCCTCCCCTCCCTCCCTCCCTCCCACCTTCCTTCCTTCCTTCCTTTCTTCCTTCTTGAGGCTCTTGGCCTCCCCACTTTAAGGAAGAGCCCAGGGCCCAGCAGAAAAGACCTTCTGCTGATCCTTGCCAGGGGGCTCTCATTTTACACACTTGAATAGGATCAGTAGACACCGTCATCCCATGAGAAGCAGACAATATCATCTAAAAGCCTACTTTCCTGGTGTCTCAGCGTGCAGGGCTCCTCCTTCTCAGGGATCTTGCGCTCTGTAGGGATAATTCACATGCTGGGGGAGTAGGTTCCCAATAGCATCTTATGAAATGGATTACAGGATGTCTTCCTTTGAAAAAGATAAAGATTATTTGGGAAAGTTATTCATATGAAGCACATGGATGATATCCTCTCTGATCTATATATTAGAGTTGACCGTTGAACAACCAACATGGGGGATTAGGGGGGCTGACCCCACACACACCATTGAGAACCCATGCATAAATTCACAGTCCAAGCTCTGTATCGGGGCTTGCACCTCTGAGTACTCAGCAACCAGAGATCCTGCAGTGCCATAGTGCACAGCTATGGAAAACATCCCCTTATGAGTCACACACACACACACACGCATGCGTGCGTGTGCGTGCTCTAGCGCAGACATCTCAACTTTGTTACACAAGAGTTAGTGGTGTTCGAATAATCTTAGAAGTGACGACTGCTGTCTGATGAAATCAATGGATCGATCAATCAATCTATGACACTACACTTTGTATTTCCTAGTCTCAAAATGATTTGGAATTTGGCTCCTTAGAAGTTTAGCTTGGTCCTTCAAGGACAGTGTCAGTCAGAGAGAAAATAACATTTCTTCAAATCATGGAAGTGAAATAGTCCTGGACGCTTATGTGAAACATTAACAGAATTTTTCTTCTTTATTTTATAAGATAACTGGAATTAGGAAGAAAATCTCCTCATGAAAAACCAGGTGCTACCTTTCCTTGACTGACGATCGAAGAGGAGAAAGCATTTTCTGGGCCCATGCAACTTGAGAGAAGTTCTAACTTTTCTGGAAAAGAAAGATTCCCACCCTCCCCTTGCTCGGCCATGCTAGAAACCTTCCCCTGCCCCAAACTCTGACGTGTCCCCTTGTTTGGCCTCACTGTGTGTCGTCCGTGGGCACGGGAACACACTTGCATTCCGTAACAGGAGAGCCTATGGAGAACAGATCTCTGGCCACTTTCATGGGATCTGCATTGCTGGCTAGGTAAACCTAAGACATCAAAAGAAGTGCCTTGGAACACATACTCCTCCCACACTGGTCACCTCATAGGATTCCTAAATGACTCTGGTTCAGCACTCACTCGACTTGGCTGTGCTTCTGTGCTTCCTGACCTAAAGGATCTATCTGGATATGCCACCCAATAGAAGCTGAAATAAATTCACTTTGGATGTGTGTGAATGCCGTTCATACAGAGAGTGGGGACTGCAGGGAGCTCTTGTGGATAAAGAAAAATGGGGGAACACATGTAGGCGACAGCACATAAAGTATAGAAAGATACACGAAGGTTTCCTTCGTTCGCGGGTTGGGAAGGGGGAACGACAGAACATTCCCTGCTTCTACTCCACGCACGCATGCACGCAGGCAGGCAGGCAGGCAGGCAGGCAGGCAGGCAGGCACCGGAGTGGGGTGGGGTGGGGGGAGCTGGCTCCTGACCCCACCCACCAGGGACGCGTGCGCGTTTAAAGAGACCAGGAGGAACGTGGTGGCGGTGGCGATGAGGAAGGAGGACCATGTTCAAGGTGTGGATTTGCGGTGAGGGCTACGTGAGGTGACTAAGAACTCGGTGCAGTGAGCGGCCCATACAAGGACAGAAGCGATGGTCCCCTAATGCTTGCAGGGCCTGGCCAGGAGCATGAACGGGAGCCCATGTCCCCAGGTTGGCATCATGACACTAGTTCATCCCTGTGAAACAGGATGTGTTTTCTGTGTTCTCCTGTCTTGACAAACACACGTCTTTACCTGTGTCTCCGTACAACGACGGTCTCTGCGTGACAGTCGGCAGAACATCCCCAGGGACAATTATCACAGAGACCTGAGGTTCTGCTTGGCTGGCAATGCTTGTGTGAATACTGCAGTGAGATACAGACAGACAGACAAACAGACAGACAGACACACACACACACACACACACACAAACACACACCCCTACCTATAATTATGTGTATTTAATACGATATCTTTATTGATTTTCTGTCTCAGATGACTAATGATGCTGTCAGCCTCATGATTTTCACACAGGGTTTCTGTGTGTGTCCTACTGTCGGGACAACATAGCCGGTCTGTGTCATGGAAACAGAGACACCGTGGGAGTCACAGGAATGAAGACCTCGTTCTAGGAACTGGACCTTCCAGAGGCCTGGGAGCAGCTGGGCAGGGCAGGGCAGGGCTGGGCTGGGCTGCGGAGGAGGGGAGGGGAGGGGAGGGGAGGGAAGGCTGTGGCTCTCAGTCCTCTGAGTGCCCGGTGGCAGTGGCGGAGGTGGCAGTGCCGATGGAGCTGTCAGCGCCCGCAGGGAAAGGTAGCCACCGATGTGCGGGGCCACAGGGGAGACATGGAGAGACTCGGGGGAAGGCACAGCTGTCCCTCGGTGGATCTGCGGCCAGGCAGCCAGGAGTGGCCTGGGTCACTGTCGTCCAGAGGGCACCAGCTAGGAACACTAGCCACACGCAGGGCGGCGGGTGTGTGTGTGTGTGTGTGTGTGGGGATGGACAGCCTTCCACCCTGCACCTCTGTGCCCACCTGTCACCATGTGGGATGGCAACAGCCTGCAGAGAGCCTTGGCTGTGGCTTCACTTCCAATGCCTACATCCCATCCAGCGTTCTCTTTGCACCAGCCCTACCCTGGGGTCGCACGGGGAGGGGGAGACTCAGAAAGGCGGTTCCCAGGCTGCCCCCGCATGGAAGTCACATGAGCCTCCGGACATGGCCGTGCCACGTCAAACACACGTCTTGAGGTAGGTCAGACTTTCCATTGTGTTACGGTTTGTTTCCTTGGGAGAAGTTGTGTCTCTTAGGCCAGGAGCAACTGGAATTGTCGGTCAAAGTCCTCAGGCAGCCCTTTGACTTGGAGGCCGAGCACAAGTTTGACACGGTATGTTTCCGGTGACATGGAATTGCAGATGGCCCATGAAGCATGCTCTCGCCAATACTGCCAAGCCTGTGGTCTCACAGGGGACGGTCTCCTCGACCGAGATGTCACCATCTCGGGAATCCGCACCTGGAGTGACACGGTGACCTCAGGACGAGCGCCCTGTCTGTGCGCCCCATCCGGATGCGCGTGGACGGGAATGGAGCAGCTCTGGGAACGGTGGACGATGCCAGCTCTTGTTCTTCTGCTCTGCTGCCTGCCGTGCACGGCTGTGGAGAGGGACGAGCCGCTGTGGAGAGGGATGAGCCGAGTCCAGTGTCTCTGAACCCACCCCAAGCAAAGAGGAGCAGGAAAGTGGGTGTGGGCCCTCCCTCGTGTGTGGCCAGGATCCTGTGTGGAGGGAGAGTCCCTGGCCCTCCCGCTGAGAGGAAGGTGCGAGAGGTGGATCGGCGGCGTCTTTCCTCGGGGCCCCAGAGCTTCTGCGGCTCCGATCTCCCCTCTTCACAGTTCTAGTTGGCGCCCGCCCCAGCACAACCTACCTGAGAGCTTCCCTGGTATCCGGAAGCGATGGCTTTGTGTTTTGAGGACGGAAGGGGAGAAAGAGCTGAGCAAAGCTTTTCCCTGGAACCTGAGTGTCTATGGGTGTGTCTGGCCCATCACCAGCGAGCGTGCTGAGTGCCACTTCCTGAGGGCAGGTGCTCTTTAAGGAAAGTATGGCTTCGTATCTTTGTGACACGCAGGCCCTTCTAGAATGTGGAGCGAGTTTCTCAAGAATCCCAGCAGAATCCCAGGTGCTGTGGAGGCTAGGGCCTCAAAGGTCCGGCTCCATCCCCTCTCTCCATCCTGGCCTGGCCTGGCCTGGCTGGGCCCCTAAGGACCCTGCTGGCCTCTAGAGTGGCCCCTGCTTCTCGGTTGGTTTCCATGCTGCTGCTCACAGAGCAATCTTCTCCAAAGGCAGCCGATCGCCGTATTCCTTCCGTGGAGCTCTGGCACGGCTCTCCTTGGCTTGGATGATAGCATGAGAGGACTGACAAGCTGAGTCCTTCCTCCAGGGCTGACCTTTTACAAACTCCGCCTTGAAGAGGGGTAAAGTCAGCATGTCATTCTCACGTGTAAGATGGGACCCGAGGGGCCCGTTCCTAGCTCTACCACTTGGGAAAGTGGGGGACTCTTCCGTCAAGGAAACGGAGAGCTCATACTTGATGGTGCAGTTGTCAGAAGCCTTTTTCTAAGCCTCCCCTGGCCCCACTGTGTCAGAAAGACGTGTCCCTCCACCTGCCGGGGACTTGATGAAGGAGAGTCACTCTGGTAGAAGTACCCGAAGCTCGATGACTTCACTGCCGTCTCCCTTTCTCTGGCACGGGCCCGCCCCTGGAGGAGCCCTGTCTTCGCCTAGCCGTGACGGCACCGCTCAGGGGAGCTGGAGACAGGACCCCAATGAGGGCAGGTGGATGGGAGCCTGTTCAAAATGACCTACACACCCAATCTGCCGTAGACATGGTCCACAGATCGTGGACGTGCCTGTGCCCCCGAAGACATCCGTGTGGCCCCGGGCATCCGGCAGCCATCTTCTCCATGTTCGCCTGACCTGTGCTCTCGCTCTTTTCTCCAGAGCACTCGCCTGATGATTCGTGGGGGAATGAAACCCCAGCTGGCAGGAGCCAAATGATCTTCCCAACACAAGGGAAAAGAAGAGGTGGGGTCCCGCATCCCTCCAATGTGTCTGTGCCTAAGAATGAGTTTCTAAGAAATCTCATCCTCCTTTAGCTCCCTTAACTCTCCCCCGCCCCCCCCACCCCCACCCCCGGCGCCCGCCAGCCCGGGCCATAGTATAGTTACTTTCCCAGATTTCCTCCCTCTCCTCAGCAGAACCGAAGAGATTGTAGGTGTTGCCACTTCTCTGAGTCTTTCTTTGCTTTCTTAGGAGGGCTGCCCCATGTCACGTAAAACTTGGAAGACATACACGCGTGAGCATCTCTCCTTGTGATTCTAACCCAGGGAAGAGCATTTAAAAATCGAAAGGAGGCAAACTAGGGTTCAGGCACCCAGAGTTGAGCCGGGTGGCCACTGGGAAGAGAGTTCCAGACGCCTTCCTGTTTGGGGGAGGGGGAAATCTCCCCCTCTGCCCCTCTTGAGTCCTCGTGGCTGGACTCATCCTAACATGGACTCAAGGCAGGCGGATAGAGGAAGCGGGAGCGGGAACACGTGTTCGTTTGTTGTTGTTGTTGTTGTTGTTGTTGTTGTTGTTTTACCTTCTAGCCCTGAGAAGTGGCTGAGGCGGGCAGCTTTTCGACTGTGTAGACCAAGGGACAGTACATGTGTGAGACAGGGATCAGACCGAGAGACTTAGCTTTCGGGTGTGCCCTGAGGGAAGGAAGAATCTAAACAGAGTTTGGGCTTGGGGGGGTCCCTGAAAGAAGTCACAGTGTTTGTCTCCCTAGGCTTCTCGGCCCCAATGAATTCCCTACTTTGGGGATCGGATCGTCCTCCTAACTCCAGGTGCGGATGCAGGGAGTGCGCCTTTCACCCGAGAGAGAGATGGATGTCTCGCTTTCAGGGAGACACAAAGGAGAGCCCGAGGGTCCCTCTTGTGTTGGCCGCCTGCTTGAGGTCACCGTCACGCCAAATGATCACTGTGCCACGGAGGTGCATTTTGGCGTGGCCTATCCTGGGCTCCACAGCCACCTCCCTGAGAACGGGTATGGTCAGAACCGTAGGAAGCTCAAGGGCGCCGCCAGCCGCTTTCAAAAACGTATCTGTCAGCACCTGCTGGCTGCAACCGCGAGGTTTCCAAGTGCCCTCCGCATATTCTCCCCCTCCCCCGCAACGACCTCATCACTTCCAATCCTGGCGAACAATGTATGGAACCTTTGCTGGGGTTTTCGTTTGTTTCTCTTTTGTGGGGTTTCTCTCTCTCTCTCTCTCTCTCTCTCTCTCTCTCTCTCTCTCTGTCACACGCGCTCTGATGTTCGGGGCCTAATGGGAGAAATGAAATCAAGCGAGGGGTTTTGCCCTCAGGTGGCCTTGGTCTCGGGTTGACTTGTGTGCGCTGAGAAAGACGGCCTTTACTGAAGGCCCTGCACAGACTTTTTGACACCCCCGATCCATGGAATCCTGAAGCTGTGGAACCTAGAAATCTTTCGGTCTCCTTTTGATTTGGAAATCTTCTCCTTGACAGAAAGAAGCCCATTTAAAAGAGAAAAAGAAAAAGTGGAACTGCATGAGCAGATCGGTTTTTAGATCTCAGCCGGGCGGCTGCCCGGTTCTCTGGGGAGAACTGTCTTCATCTTGCAAATCTGTACACACAGCCCACAGTGGCCTGGGATGGAGGCCAGTGGACTGGATTGGGCAGAACCTGAGACCAGAGGAAAGAGAAAAAAAATAAGAAAAATGGTGGTGGTGGTTGGGGGGAGGGGGAAGAGGTCTGCTTTGAAAAATAGGAACTGCTGGCAGGGCTCCCTCACCCCCACCCCCCCCACCCCAAAGTAGGACTGTGTATCCAGGCGTAGAAATGATACTGTGCCAAGAAGGCAAGCGCTGTTGAGACTGCTGTTCCTATGATGTTACAAACCGAAAGCGATGCTTTCTGGTCGAGGCTCTCCATGACAATCTACTAAGCAAATCATACGTTGGCTGTTTTGGACGTTCTCTGCAGTTTTCATTGGGAGTGAGGAAGAGCCGTTTGTACATGTTTTGATACAATGTTTTGAATGCTGTGGGACCATGGTATGTTTCCGCCGTGGATGAACAAGGTTGCCTTTTCCAGCTTCCGCTTGCATGGTCATTTCCTGGTCCTGACGACCCCCCCCCCCGGCCCCAAGTGAGGGAGGCCTGTGTGTCTTTGTGTCCATTTAGAAGGGTTGGTGCTTGATGCCAGCATGATATCCAAATCTTGATTTTGGACTTACCAAACTACTGTTGGGAGTTTGTTTCTTGTCTTAATCTCCCTTAACTCTTGCAGTCACCTGAGTGTCCAGTCTTGATCTCGCGTCTCTCTCTGCCTCTGTCTCTGTCTCTCTCGCTCTTTCCTTTTGTTGATTTCTTCAAGGCAAGCCATCTTTTTCCTCCTCCTCCTCCTCCTCCTCCTCCTCCTCCTCCTCCTCCTCCCCCTCCTCCTCCCCCACCACCCTCCTCTTCCTCTTCCTCCTTTCTCTGCCCCCCTCCCCCCTCCCTCCCTCCTCCCCCCGCCCTTTTAAAATTGAAGTCTAACAGACTGACAAGAGTATATTGGTTTTCAGGTGTATACCCTAGCGAGTGGCTATGTTTACACATGACCCAGGGATCTCCGTGATAAGTCTCGTTACTGTCTGTCACCATTCGATGTCATGACAGTAGGATGGACTCTATTCCGCCTGCTGTACATGACATCCTGCGAGTGCGTTGTTTATTTCATAACTAGAAGTGGGCACCGCTTCCTCTCCCTCACCTATTGCACTCGTCTCCCTCTTCCCCCCTCCCTCCCTCCTCTGGCCACCCCCCATTTGTTCCTTTTAGGTGTCGATGAACCTGTTTGCGGTTCCTTCTTTGTGTTCATGTGTGTGTATTGCTGTGCACGTTCTTCACAGACATGATAGTCTCGCGACCTGAGGTATCTTGTGTAGTGCAATGCCCTCTGGGTCTCTCCATGTTTCCGCGGATGGCAAGACCTCATTCCCTGGTAGGGTTGAGTCATAAACGTGCGTGCGCCTGTGTGTGACTAGGTAGAGACGTATGCACACAGAGAGTGCTATCGGTATGTCCCTAACTATGGCTACATAGGGATAGGTGTGGATACACATACACGTGTGTGTATGTGTCACCCTCACCCCCTCGGTGGGCACGTAGTGGAGTTGCTGGGTCACGTGGTAGTTGTTGGTGCAGTGCTTTCAGGGACTTCTGTGCTGTTTTCCGTAGTGTCATCTGTTGTCGGGGAGCCATTCTGTCAGGCACCAAGTGATATCTCTGAGTCCTCCAGCATGACATGGTGGTGGTCTCTCTCAGCGTGAAAAATAGGTGTCCCGTCAGGAGCCACTTTCCTCTGCCGTTTGGAACTTGCTGTCGTGATTCCAGATCCTGGGCCTGGCCGTGTATGCTTGTGCAGAGAAATGCCAGCGCTTTTTATCATACCCTCCATTTAAAAAAAAAATTGTTCTGTATTTGATGGGCTGCGTTGGGTCTTTTTTTGCTGTGCGTGGGCTTTCTTTCCGTTGCGGTGAGTGGGGGCTCCCCTTCGTTGTGGTGCGCAGGCTCCTCATTGCCAGTGGCTTCTCTTGGTGCGGAGCACGGGCTCCAGGCACGGGGGCTTCAGGAGTTGCGGCACATGGGCTCAGTCGTTGTGGCTCACGGGCTTCGTTGCTCTGCGGCATGTGGGACCTTCCTGGAGCAGGGATCGAACCCGTGTACCCTGCAGTGGCGGGCGGATTCTTAAGCAGTGCGCCAGCTAGGCAGCCCCAGTTGTTTCTTGTATTTCAGGGAAAGGTTTCCTTTGGCTTTTGGTTTTGTCCCCGCCCCCACCCCCCAAGAAAGGTACTGTTGGTTGCTTTGTTGACAGTGGAAAACTGTGTTGCGGTTGCTGTTGGAGTGGTGGGGGTCGTCGTCCTTGTTGCTTTGTTTCCTTTGTGGGCATTGTTTTCTGTTGGTTTTTTCTGGCTTTGTTTCCTTGTGGATGAAAATGCCTGGTCTTGGTCTGCTCTGTTCAGGCCTCCTGCCCGCTTTCCCCATCGGGTTGCTTGTTCTGGGGGGCTGCGTTGCATGAGGCCTTGCTCTGTTTTGGACAGGAACCTCTTATGGGACATGCTTGAGGTTTTCAGATGCGTGTGTGTGTGTACGTGTACACGTGTGTGTGTCTGTACGTGTACACGTGTGCATACACGTACATATGTGTGTGCCTTTACGTACTCCTTGAAGGGCCACAGCAGTCCCAGAGCTTGACTTTGACTTTTTGGTAGTTTGGCTTGGTTTGATTTTGGTGGGACGACAGGTCACTGTGAACCTTTGCTGTAAATCTCTCTCTCACACGCACGTGCGTGTGCGCGCGCGCACGCACGCACGCACGCACACTCACCACGTTGCATTGTGTAGATGTCCTGGAACGCGGTTTCTTTAGTGGATGGCTGTTGACACGCTGCTCCCCGCCCCCCCGCCCCCGCCCCTGCCCCCGCCCGCCGGTGACTGTGGTCAGTCCGTTTTGAAATCCACGTTCTGACCTCAAGGGCGTGTTCCCCACCCACACACCCATGTGTTCTCTTTGGACTTTGTCGCGGTCTGTGCGGAAATAGATGTTTGTTTCCATTTGTGTGGGGCCAGAGTGTATGTTTACTTTCGTTTCTAGCTTCCGGGCTCTGCGTGTCAGCTTTCCAAAGCCCTTCTCCGTGCCAGAAGGGATGAATTCCTGCGTCGTTCTCGGAGCGCTTGCCTGGTTTCGTTTCGCTGGTCCCCGCCTTCCCTCCCTCCCTCCCTCCCTCCCTCTCACCCTCCGGGGAGCTGGGGATCTCGCTTGTGGCACTGTGGGCGTCTCCGTGGAATTCCCCGCGCCCCCCCATGGCCTGGAATCGCGTCCCCTTCCAGGCAGCCTCCCGGCGGCATCTTGCCAGCTACCCCCGCCCCCGTGTGCTGCCGGGGATCGGGACGCGCCGTGGCGTGTCTTGTCGTGTCGGGCAGGGAGCTAGCTCCGAGGCGGACCCCTTGGGTCCGCGCGGGACGCCCGCCCCGCTCCGGGAGGAGCTCGGGCGTTTGGGCGGCCCGGCGCTCCGGCGTCCTCGGTGGCCGGCCGGCGACCGGGATCCGGCCCGGGGACGTTCGAGCCGGTTGTCGGGCGCCACCTGGCGGCCGCTTTTATATTGTCCCTTCCCTCCGGAGCTCCGGCGACCTTGTCGAGGGCTGTGACTCAGCCGCCGGGCCCGAAGCAGAGTTCCGGGAGGCGAGCCACGCTGGTGCTGGCAGCCCCGGTGGCGCCGAGGCGTAGGCACCTCCTGCTGTCGCCTGAGATTGGGCCTGCAGATCTATGGGGCTGTGACTGCCGCCGTGCTCCCGAGCCGGGGCGGAGGGGCCGCCTGGCCGGGTCGATCAGCATGCGCCCGTGCCCCTCCGGCTGCGGGAACCCATGTTGGGTCGTGCCGCCGCGGTGGGAGAGGAGAGGGTCTGCCGCGCCCGGAGCGCCTGGGACTTGGTGGCCCGGCCTTCTCCTGGGCCGCCCTTGGGAGCGTTCGTTCCCCGACCCCCCCCACCTCCCTTCCCGGTGCCCCCGCGTCCCGCTCCGGAGGTGGGGACCGGCTCGGGCCGAGCGTTGAGGCCGGTGGAGGCCGCCACGGGCTCGGTGGTGGACGCGCGTGCGTCCCAGTCGTCAGATTCTTTCGGACCGATGGTTTTCCGAGCCGGACTCCAGAGGTGAGTACCGGCCTGGGCCGCCAGCAGTGACCCGGAGAGGCTGGCCCGGGCCTGGGTGCGTTGCCCCGTGGGCTCCGGGCGTCTCCCTGGAGAAATGGGTTCAAGTCCCGATGGGTCCGGAGACGTGGCCGGCGAGGGTGCACCCGGCCTGTCAGCGTGCCCGCGTGGGTCCCGGTCATCGGACGCGACTTTGTCTCCCCCCTCCGCCCTCCACCCCGAGTCCGGGCCGGGATTTGGGGACTGGCGCGAGCCCTACTGGGTGGCCTGGGGAGGGGCTCCTGGGCCCGGGCGTGGTCCCTCATGGGGCCTGCTCATCGGAGGCGGCTTGGAGGGGTGCTGAGTTTCTTTCTTGGAACCAAGTCCTGGCCCGGAGACTCGGATGGACCAGTCCCTGCCCGCGTGGGGGGACCGGGGAGGGCGTCCCCAGCCCGCTCCCTCTCCCCCGTGTCCCCGGCCCACTCTGCCACCCCTCCATCCCCGGGTCGACCAGGTGGCCTCGGGCGCTCCGGGGCAAGTGTGGATGGGGAAGTGTTGGGGGCAGGTGGCCGGACCGAGGTTCCGGGGGCCCCCGTGAACCTCGTGGGTGGGCCCCGCTGTCGGGCGCGATGATTTTTTTCGCCGGAAATGGGGCCTTTTTGCCACCAGATAGGTGCTGACACGGTGTTCTTCTGCGTCTGTCGCCGATAGACGCTGGGGCTCCGGACGCGGGCAGGACTCCGGGCTGGGGGCGGCTGTCTGATGACCGGCTCGGTCCTTGCCACTTGAGCTGCCTGCTTGGGCCTGCGTGCCGGCTCTTGCGTGCGCGTCCGGCTGCCCCGACCCGCGGTGCCGCCTCTGGCCGCTGGCTGAGCCCGAGGGCGGCGGGGCCAGGTGGCGTTGGGTGCTCGACCCTGTGCGCTGCCCCCGCTGCAGGCACCCGGTGGTGAGTGGCCGGCATGACCCCACCCCACAGGCTCTGTGCCCCGTGTCAGGCGTTCTCGTCCTGGGGTGGTTGGCTGCTCTTGCCCGAGAGGAAGGGGCGCCGGTGAGGCGGAAGCGGGCCTCAGTGTGACGGGTCCTCGCCGTGCCTCCCCTGCGGGCCTCTCCCGCCGTGGCTTTAGGCTGGGTGGGTCAACCGATTGATGTGGTGGTGCCACGCTCCGCCGGGCTGGGCCTAAGCCATGCCAGACGAGGGACGGACGTTCCTGGGGGACGGGACCGCTCTTCTCGTTCTGTCCGCGGGCTCCTCGCCTCTCTTCCGCCCCACCTGCCGGGGTGTGCGGAAGGCAGGGGTGCGGCCTCCGGCCCTGAACCCGCGGTCTCCCACCCCCGCCTCCCAGCGTGGGCGCGGGGACTGGGGTCCTCGGACGCAGCAGACGCTCTCGCTTTGCCTCCTTGGCGTACGCCTCGCGAGCGGCCCTCCCCGCGGCGGGGAGGGCCGCCCCGCCGCCACGCTGCGCGCCCCCGTCGGTGTGCGAGCGTGCCTCGCCTGGCCCTCCGTGGTGCTCCTGGAGCGCTCCAGGTCGTCCCTCAGGTGCCTGAGGCCGAGCGGTGGTGTTGTTCCCCTTTCCCAGCGTGTCCCTCGGGTCTCTGCCACCGTGGCATGTGCCGTGAGCGGCTCTCTCTTGGGGGGGGTCGAGACGGTAAGGGAGGTGCGTCCGCCTGTTCCCCCCCCGGCGGTGGGGTCAGGGGCCGCCTCGTTGTGCTGGTCCTCAGCGGCGTGCCGCGGGGGGCTGAGCTTGGCTGAGCGCACGCCCCGTGTGGCCCCCGCTACGTGGGGGGCTGCGCGCGGGCGTGGGAGCGTTCGTGGGGGCCGGGGCCTGTGAGAGAGGGGGCTGTGTCACGCATCTTGGGCGTGCTCCCCCTCGAGGGCCCGAGGGGCGAGCCCGAGGGCAGCAAGCCTACCGAGGTCGTGCCCCGGCCCTGGCCGCGAACGCTCCCGTGGGCCGTGTGCTTACCCATACCGCAGACTCCCTCCCCTCCAGCCGACTGGAGGGGGGTGCAGGCAGCTCACGGAAGCGCCTCTGTGGGCCCGAAGGGGAGGTGATGAGTGGGGCATGACACGCCCATTCTGTCCATTCAACAGAGGGTCAGGGCTACAGCAGACCCCAGAGAGGGACAGCAGACCCCAGAGAGGGGCAGCAGCCCGGCCGGCCACTGGGTCTCCATGTCTCAGGCTTCCCGGGGAACCTCCCCCCCTTCTCCCCGCCTCCCCCCACATTCCGCCACCCACCTTGGTGCATTTAGAATGGCTCCAATTGTAAATAGATGCTGGTGGGAAGATTTCTACAGGTTACCTGCAATGGCTGACCTGTCATGCTTGTAACCCTGGGAGAGAACAATTCTCTTTGTCCCCAGAGGCGTCAGACCTCCTCTCTCAGGAACCCCTGAACCCCGGCCACTGGACTTCACTCC
Organism: Hippopotamus amphibius kiboko; assembly: GCF_030028045.1. Classification (NCBI taxonomy): domain Eukaryota; kingdom Metazoa; phylum Chordata; class Mammalia; order Artiodactyla; family Hippopotamidae; genus Hippopotamus; species Hippopotamus amphibius. Next base: position 46,086 of record NW_026648467.1, on the reverse strand, counting down.
ACTGCCACGTAGTATGGGTCCTCCAAACGTTCCTGTGACGGTGAGTATGGTTTCCATGTGGGTTGAAGCCTCCCCTTGCTGCAAGCCTTCTGTCCTCACCATGGCATAGAGACGGTTAAAAAAAAATTGTGTTTGCCACTTTGGGTATACCTTCCACAGCCTGCAGTGACCAAGGCACCCACTTCGCTGGGCAAGTCCTATGAGCCTTCACAAAAGCTCTTGCAAACTTCTTGGGACCATCACTTTTCCAGTCACACTCAATCATCAGGCAAGATTGACACGGCCGATGGGAAAACTGGACTCCGAGAAGAAAGAGTGACCTACGTGGGGCTGAATGAACTGAGGGCTAGGATGATAGTGTGTGTATGACTACTTGTCTACAATAGGACTGATTGGGGAAGCCGGGGTGGGGGGCAGGGTGCGGATACCTTAGGAGCTTGGGATGAACATATACACATTCCTATACATAAAGTGGATAATCAACAAGCTCTTACGACTTGGCACAGGAAACTATACTCAATACTTTGTAATAACCTATAAGAGAAAAAAAATCTGAAACAGAATCTATCTATATCTATCTATCTATCTATCTATCTATCTATCTATCTATCATCTATCTATCTACCTATCTTTCTATCTAAATCACTGTGCTGTACACCTGAAACTGCACGCCATTATAAATGCTTCAATTATTTCAAACAGAAAAGAATCTCCTAACCTGAGTGAGAGAGAGAGAGAGAGAGAACAGGACGGATTGTGAAATCTTTTCTTTGCCAGCTACAAGGGAAAATGAAAACAAACAAAACCCAATTTATTTTAAAAGTTGGACATCCATTTGGTGACTTGTACCCTTGTCAGCAAAATGGAATCACTTCTCTTTTTCTCCCTACCTGCTCCGTCCAGAATTCAGAAACTCTCTGTGAGGCTCCTTATTTCTTTGGCAAGAGAGTCACTTGCATGCGTTCCTTAGAGGCCCACGTTACGTTTCCATAAAACGGGAATACACACTTGTGGATATGAGATTCTGGTGCTATTCATTTTCCTTAGGGTGCTGCTTTTCACCTGAAAACCGGACTGGATCCTGAAGTCTTTCAAGTTGCCCCCAATATCGGGCTACAACTCTCTCCATGAATGTTTCCCACTTTCGCCCAGCCCACCCTTTTGACTTGGCATCACTGACAACGAAAACGGCCCTTTGCCTGAAGCCCTACAGACCGAAGCTGGAGGACTTGGTGAAAACTTTAGAGACATGGCCACCACAGCTCCTATGGAAACCATCCTGGTGCCTGTTTCTGTGAGAGCCACTCTGAAAGTCGAACCAAACACCCATCATCACAGCCATTTCAAACTGCTAAAGTTGCTTCCACCCTAACATCTACAAATCTTCTTCACTGACACCGCCCCCCACACGCTCCCCCCCCTCCACTGGTTTATAATCGGCCCCTGGCGACTTGGGAAGGAGCGAGCGGTGGAGAAGCAGGCGGGGGCGGGGGCGGGGGCGGGGTGGGGCGGGACCAACAGACAGTAGCCGCTGCCTGCCTGCCTGCCTGCCTGCCGGGCTGAGACCTGAGGGCTGCGGGCCACGCTGGTTTCTGCAACTCAGTCCCTTCCAGGAAGCACCTGTGATGACTACTTGGCAGGGAATGGTCAAAGCTGAACTCTCTTGGCCTATTTCTGAAAAAGGCCTGAGTCTCAGCTACGACAGATTTTCTGGATTTCTTGGCCCATGCACGGACCCGCACCTTCCCATCCTGTCAGATCCTTTGTACCCACACCTCCCCTGGGAGAGTTCTTTGGCCTCGTCTGGAACATGAACAAGCAAAACCAAACACAGTGTGACATAATGTATTGGTCTTTATTGAAAAGAAACATGCTCCTCTCGCACACCTGAGGGCAGGAAGCAAAGGCAAGTTCTCAGCAGGATGGGGGACAGGGAACCCGAACCGAGGCTGGTCAGCAGTGGCCCCCTGCCCCCCACCGCCCCGCCCCCGATCCCCGTCTCTCCCAGGCCCACGAGGGGCCTCCCTTCCCCGCCTCTCTCTGTGCCCCTCGTCTCCAGCTCCCCCAGCCCAGCTTCTGCACCCCACCCCCCCATCCCCGGCCCCGGGAAGGGGAGGCATGTCTGTCCCAGCTCCAGTTCTGATATTTCACTTGTGAAACTTCCCTAGGCCCAGGTGCCAGCTTGCCGTCCTGCTGCTTCATGTCCGTCTCTATCAGCCATGCCCAAAGGGCACGTGAAATTATGGACAGCAAATAGCACACCTAGAGGGTGTGTGTGTGGGGGTGGGGTGTGGTGTCCCTTCTCCAGGAAGCAGTGAGGGAACAAAAGGAGGCCTGGGGGAAGGAGTCCTGGGTGCCTATCATCGCGCCCCCGCCCCCCCACCGCCCCGCAGCGCACCATTCGTTTCCATCTCCGCATCTGAAGGACACGTAGTCCTCGTTGAAGCAACTTGATGAGGATTCCCCTCCTAACGACGTGACAGAACCTATGAAGAACTGCACTCCTTGAATCCATAAATGCTAACAGGATCCAAGGAGTTTTCCATCAATGGCCGAAAAAGAAATGGTCCTGAACATAATAACTGCCAAGTATTCCTCTAGACGGAGGCATCATTCACTTTTTCTTTTTTTAACTTATTTTCTTTTTATGTTTTACAATAAACTGTATATATTTAGAGTGTACAATTTGGTACCCCAATCTTCCAATTCATTCCCCCCCAACCCTCCCCACTTTCCCCACTTGGTGTCCATATGTTTGTGCTCTACATCTGTGTCTCTATTTCTGCCTTGCACACCAGTTGATGTGTACCATTTTTCTGCAGTCCACATATATGTGTGAATATACAATATTTGTTTTTCTCTTTCTGACTCACTATCTTTCACTTGTTAACAACAGTAACGACGATGACGCCGACGACAAGGACAAGGATAAGGACCGGAAAAACAACAACAGAGAGAGCACTGGGCGAGTTTTCCACTTCTTAAAGGAAGGAGGCCGTGTTCCCAGGCAGGTTGGCTCAGCTGCACAGTTTCCTCCGGTGACTATTCCTGGGGGCACCGTCGAGGTGATGCACGAAACACACAGGAGGAGGCCTTCTTGAATGTCCTGCCCAGGAAATGGGGACATGATTCCAGCAGTGGCAATGGCTGCCCTTCTCTTTAGGGTGACACACGGGCCTGATGGCACTGGGCAAACCCTCCCCTCCCTCCCTCCCTCCCTCCCTCCCACCTTCCTTCCTTCCTTCCTTCTTGAGGCTCTTGGCCTCCCCACTTTAAGGAAGAGCCCAGGGCCCAGCAGAAAAGACCTTCTGCTGATCCTTGCCAGGGGGCTCTCATTTTACACACTTGAATAGGATCAGTAGACACCGTCATCCCATGAGAAGCAGACAATATCATCTAAAAGCCTACTTTCCTGGTGTCTCAGCGTGCAGGGCTCCTCCTTCTCAGGGATCTTGCGCTCTGTAGGGATAATTCACATGCTGGGGGAGTAGGTTCCCAATAGCATCTTATGAAATGGATTACAGGATGTCTTCCTTTGAAAAAGATAAAGATTATTTGGGAAAGTTATTCATATGAAGCACATGGATGATATCCTCTCTGATCTATATATTAGAGTTGACCGTTGAACAACCAACATGGGGGATTAGGGGGGCCGACCCCACACACACCATTGAGAACCCATGCATAAATTCACAGTCCAAGCTCTGTATCGGGGCTTGCACCTCTGAGTACTCAGCAACACAGTGCCATAGTGCACAGCTATGGAAAACATCCCCTTATGAGTCACACACACACACACACGCGTGCGTGCGTGTGCGTGCTCGAGCGCAGACATCTCAACTTTGTTACACAAGAGTTAGTGGTGTTCGAATAATCTTAGAAGTGACGACTGCTGTCTGATGAAATCAATGGATCGATCAATCAATCTATGACACTACACTTTGTATTTCCTAGTCTCAAAATGATTTGGAATTTGGCTCCTTAGAAGTTTAGCTTGGTCCTTCAAGGACAGTGTCAGTCAGAGAGAAAATAACATTTCTTCAAATCATGGAAGTGAAATAGTCCTGGACGCTTATGTGAAACATTAACAGAATTTTTCTTCTTTATTTTATAAGATAACTGGAATTAGGAAGAAAATCTCCTCGTGAAAAACCAGGTGCTACCTTTCCTTGACTGACGATCGAAGAGGAGAAAGCATTTTCTGGGCCCATGCAACTTGAGAGAAGTTCTAACTTTTCTGGAAAAGAAAGATTCCCACCCTCCCCTTGCTCGGCCATGCTAGAAACCTTCCCCTGCCCCAAACTCTGACGTGTCCCCTTGTTTGGCCTCACTGTGTGTCGTCCGTGGGTGCGGGAACACACTTGCATTCCGTAACAGGAGAGCCTATGGAGAACAGATCTCTGGCCACTTTCATGGGATCTGCATTGCTGGCTAGGTAAACCTAAGACATCAAAAGAAGTGCCTTGGAACACATGCTCCTTCCACACTGGTCACCTCATAGGATTCCTAAATGACTCTGGTTCAGCACTCACTCGACTTGGCTGTGTTTCTGTGCTTCCTGACCTAAAGGATCTATCTGGATATGCCACCCGATAGAAGCTGAAATAAATTCACTTTGGATGTGTGTGAATGCCGTTCATACAGAGAGTGGGGACTGCAGGGAGCTCTTGTGGATAAAGAAAAATGGGGGAACACATGTAGGCGACAGCACATAAAGTATAGAAAGATACACGAAGGTTTCCTTCGTTCGCGGGTTGGGAAGGGGGAACGACAGAACATTCCCTGCTTCTACTCCACGCACGCATGCACGCAGGCAGGCAGGCAGGCAGGCAGGCAGGCAGGCAGGCACCGGAGTGGGGTGGGGTGGGGGGAGCTGGCTCCTTACCCCACCCACCAGGGACGCGTGCGCGTTTAAAGAGACCAGGAGCAACGTGTGGCGGTGGCGATGAGGAAGGAGGACCATGTTCAAGGTGTGGATTTGCGGTGAGGGCTACGTGAGGTGACTAAGAACTCGGTGCAGTGAGCGGCCCATACAAGGACAGAAGCGATGGTCCCCTAATGCTTGCAGGGCCTGGCCAGGAGCATGAACGTGTGCCCATGTTCCGAGGTTGGCATCATGACACTAGTTCATCCCTGTGAAATAGGATGTGTTTTCTGTATTCTCCTGTCTTGACAAACACACGTCTTTACCTGTGTCTCCGTACAACGACGGTCTCTGCGTGACAGTCGGCAGAACATCCCCAGGGACAATTATCACAGAGACCTGAGGTTCTGCTTGGCTGGCAATGCTTGTGTGAATGCTGCAGTGAGATGCAGACAGACAGACAAACAGACAGACAGACAGACACACACACACACACACACACAAACACACACCCCTACCTATAATTATGTGTATTTAATACGATATCTTTATTGATTTTCTGTCTCAGATGACTAATGATGCTGTCAGCCTCATGATTTTCACACAGGGTTTCTGTGTGTGTCCTACTGTCGGGACAACATAGCCGGTCTGTGTCATGGAAACAGAGACACCGTGGGAGTCACAGGAATGAAGACCTCGTTCTAGGAACTGGACCTTCCAGAGGCCTGGAAGCAGCTGGGCAGGGCAGGGCTGGGCTGGGCTGCGGAGGAGGGGAGGGGAGGGGAGGGGAGGGAAGGCTGTGACTCTCAGTCCTCTGAGTGCCCGGTGGCAGTGGTGGAGGTGGCAGTGCCGATGGAGCTGTCAGCGCCCGCAGGGAAAGGTAGCCACCGATGTGCGGGGCCACAGGGGAGACATGGAGAGACTCGGGGGAAGGCACAGCTGTCCCTCGGTGGATCTGCGGCCAGGCAGCCAGGAGTGGCCTGGGTCACTGTCGTCCAGAGGGCACCAGCTGGGAACACTAGCCAGACGCAGTGCGGCGGGTGTGTGTGTGTGTGTGTGTGTGGGGATGGACAGCCTTCCACCCTGCACCTCTGTGCCCACCTGTCACCATGTGGGATGGCGACAGCCTGCAGAGAGCCTTGGCTGTGGCTTCACTTCCAATGCCTACATCCCATCCAGCGTTCTCTTTGCACCAGCCCTACCCTGGGGTCGCACGGGGAGGGGGAGACTCAGAAAGGCGGTTCCCAGGCTGCCCCCGCATGGAAGTCACATGAGCCTCCAGACATGGCCGTGCCACGTCAAACACGCGTCTTGAGGTAGGTCAGACTTTCCATTGTGTTACGGTTTGTTTCCTTGGGAGAAGTTGTGTCTCTTAGGCCAGGAGCAACTGGAATTGTCGGTCAAAGTCCTCAGGCAGCCCTTTGACTTGGAGGCCGAGCACAAGTTTGACACGGTATGTTTCCGGTGACATGGAATTGCAGATGGCCCACGAGCATGCTCTCGCCAATACTGCCAAGCCTGTGGTCTCACAGGGACGGTCTCCTCGACCGAGATGTCACCATCTCGGGAATCCGCACCTGGAGCGACACGGTGACCTCAGGACGAGCACCCTGTCTGTGCGCCCCATCCGGATGCGCGTGGACGGGAATGGAGCAGCTCTGGGAACGGTGGACGATGCCGGCTCTTGTTCTTCTGCTCTGCTGCCTGCCGTGCACGGCTGTGGAGAGGGACGAGCCGCTGTGGAGAGGGATGAGCCGAGTCCAGTGTCTCTGAACCCACCCCAAGCAAAGAGGAGCAGGAAAGTGGGTGTGGGCCCTCCCTCGTGTGTGGCCAGGATCCTGTGCGGAGGGAGAGTCCCTGGCCCTCCCGCTGAGAGGAAGGTGCGAGAGGTGGATCGGCGGCGTCTTTCCTCGGGGCCCCAGAGCTTCTGCGGCTCCGATCTCCCCTCTTCACAGTTCTAGTTGGCGCCCGCCCCAGCACAACCTACCTGAGAGCTTCCCTGGTATCCGGAAGCGATGGCTTTGTGTTTTGAGGACGGAAGGGGAGAAAGAGCTGAGCAAAGCTTTTCCCTGGAACCTGAGTGTCTATGGGTGTGTCTGGCCCATCACCAGCGAGCGTGCTGAGTGCCACTTCCTGAGGGCAGGTGCTCTTTAAGGAAAGTATGGCTTCGTATCTTTGTTACACGCAGGCCCTTCTAGAATGTGGAGCGAGTTTCTCAAGAATCCCAGCAGAATCCCAGGTGCTGTGGAGGCTAGGGCCTCAAAGGTCCGGCTCCATCCCCTCTCTCCATCCTGGCCTGGCCTGGCCTGGCTGGGCCCCTAAGGACCCTGCTGGCCTCTAGAGTGGCCCCTGCTTCTCGGTTGGTTTCCATGCTGCTGCTCACAGAGCCATCTTCTCCAAAGGCAGCCGATCACCGTATTCCTTCCGTGGAGCTCTGGCACGGCTCTCCTTGGCTTGGATGATAGCATGAGAGGACTGGCAAGCTGGGTCCTTCCTCCAGGGCTGACCTTTTACAAACTCCGCCTTGAAGAGGAGTAAAGTCAGCATGTCATTCTCACGTGTAAGATGGGACCCAAGGGGCCCGTTCCTAGCTCTACCACTTGGGAAAGTGGGGGACTCTTCCGTCAAGGAAACGGAGAGCTCATACTTGATGGTGCGGTTGTCAGAAGCCTTTTTCTAAGCCTCCCCTGGCCCCACTGTGTCAGAAAGACGTGTCCCTCCACCTGCCGGGGACTTGATGAAGGAGAGTCACTCTGGTAGAAGTACCCAAAGCTCGATGACTTCACTGCCGTCTCCCTTTCTCTGGCACGGGCCCGCCCCTGGAGGAGCCCTGTCTTCGCCTAGCCGTGACGGCACCGCTCAGGGGAGCTGGAGACAGGACCCCAATGAGGGCAGGTGGATGGGAGCCTGTTCAAAATGACCTACACACCCAATCTGCCGTAGACATGGTCCACAGATCGTGGACGTGCCTATGCCCCCGAAGACATCCGTGTGGCCCCGGGCATCCGGCAGCCATCTTCTCCATGTTCGCCTGACCTGTGCTCTCGCTCTTTTCTCCAGAGCACTCGCCTGATGATTCGTGGGGGAATGAAACCCCAGCTGGCAGGAGCCGAATGATCTTCCCAACACAAGGGAAAAGAAGAGGTGGGGTCCCGCATCCCTCCAATGTGTCTGTGCCTAAGAATGAGTTTCTAAGAAATCTCATCCTCCTTAGCTCCCTTAACTCTCCCCCGCCCCCCCCACCCCACCCCCGGCGCCCGCCAGCCCGGGCCATAGTATAGTTACTTTCCCAGATTTCCTCCCTCTCCTCAGCAGAACCGAAGAGATTGTAGGTGTTGCCACTTCTCTGAGTCTTTCTTTGCTTTCTTAGGAGGGCTGCCCCATGTCACGTAAAACTTGGAAGACATACACGCGTGAGCATCTCTCCTTGTGATTCTAACCCAGGGAAGAGCATTTAAAAATCGAAAGGAGGCAAACTAGGGTTCAGGCACCCAGAGTTGAGCCGGGTGGCCACTGGGAAGAGAGTTCCAGACGCCTTCCTGTTTGGGGGAGGGGGAAATCTCCCCCTCTGCCCCCCTTGAGTCCTCGTGGCTGGACTCATCCTAACATGGACTCAAGGCAGGCGGATAGAGGAAGCGGGAGCGGGAACACGTGTTCGTTTGTTGTTGTTGTTGTTGTTGTTGTTGTTGTTGTTGTTTTACCTTCTAGCCCTGAGAAGTGGCTGAGGCGGGCAGCTTTTCGACTGTGTAGACCAAGGGACAGTACATGTGTGAGACAGGGATCAGACCGAGAGACTTAGCTTTCGGGTGTGCCCTGAGGGAAGGAAGAATCTAAACAGAGTTTGGGCTTGGGGGGGTCCCTGAAAGAAGTCACAGTGTTTGTCTCCCTAGGCTTCTCGGCCCCAATGAATTCCCTACTTTGGGGATCGGAGCGTCCTCCTAACTCCAGGTGCGGATGCAGGGAGTGCGCCTTTCACCCGAGAGAGAGATGGATGTCTCGCTTTCAGGGAGACACAAAGGAGAGCCCGAGGGTCCCTCTTGTGTTGGCCGCCTGCTTGAGGTCACCGTCACGCCAAATGATCACTGTGCCACGGAGGTGCATTTTGGCGTGGCCTATCCTGGGCTCCACAGCCACCTCCCTGAGAACGGGTATGGTCAGAACCGTAGGAAGCTCAAGGGCGCCGCCAGCCGCTTTCAAAAACATATCTGTCAGCACCTGCTGGCTGCAACCGCGAGGTTTCCAAGTGCCCTCCGCATATTCTCCCCCTCCCCCGCAACGACCTCATCACTTCCAATCCTGGCGAACAATGTATGGAACCCTTGCTGGGGTTTTCGTTTGTTTCTCTTTTGTGGGGTTTCTCTCTCTCTCTCTCTCTCTCTCTCTCTCTCTGTCACACGCGCTCTGATGTTCGGGGCCTAATGGGAGAAATGAAATCAAGCGAGGGGTTTTGCCCTCAGGTTGCCTTGGTCTCGGGTTGACTTGTGTGCGCTGAGAAAGACGCCTTTACTGAAGGCCCTGCACAGACTTTTTGACACCCCCGATCCATGGAATCCTGAAGCTGTGGAACCTAGAAATCTTTCAGTCTCCTTTTGATTTGGAAATCTTCTCCTTGACAGAAAGAAGCCCATTTAAAAGAGAAAAAGAAAAAGTGGAACTGCATGAGCAGATCGGTTTTTAGATCTCAGCCGGGCGGCTGCCCGGTTCTCTGGGGAGAACTGTCTTCATCTTGCAAATCTGTACACACAGCCCACAGTGGCCTGGGATGGAGGCCAGTGGACTGGATTGGGCAGAACCTGAGACCAGAGGAAAGAGAAAAACAATAAGAAAAATGGTGGTGGTGGTTGGGGGGAGGGGGAAGAGGTCTGCTTTGAAAAATAGGAACTGCTGGCAGGGCTCCCTCACCCCCACCCCCCCCACCCCAAAGTAGGACTGTGTATCCAGGCGTAGAAATGATACTGTGCCAAGAAGGCAAGCGCTGTTGAGACTGCTGTTCCTATGATGTTACAAACCGAAAGCGATGCTTTCTGGTCGAGGCTCTCCATGACAATCTACTAAGCAAATCATACGTTGGCTGTTTTGGACGTTCTCTGCAGTTTTCATTGGGAGTGAGGAAGAGCCGTTTGTACATGTTTTGATACAATGTTTTGAATGCTGTGGGACCATGGTATGTTTCCGCCGTGGATGAACAAGGTTGCCTTTTCCAGCTTCCGCTTGCATGGTCATTTCCTGGTCCTGACGACCCCCCCGGCCCCAAGTGAGGGAGGCCTGTGTGTCTTTGTGTCCATTTAGAAGGGTTGGTGCTTGATGCCAGCATGATATCCAAATCTTGATTTTGGACTTACCAAACTACTGTTGGGAGTTTGTTTCTTGTCTTAATCTCCCTTAACTCTTGCAGTCACCTGAGTGTCCAGTCTTGATCTCGCGTCTCTCTCTGCCTCTGTCTCTGTCTCTCTCGCTCTTTCCTTTTGTTGATTTCTTCAAGGCAAGCCATCTTTTTCCTCCTCCTCCTCCTCCTCCTCCTCCTCCTCCTCCTCCCCCTCCTCCTCCCCACCACCCTCCTCTTCCTCTTCCTCCTTTCTCTGCCCCCCTCCCCCCTCCCTCCCTCCTCCCCCGCCCTTTTAAAATTGAAGTCTAACAGACTGACAAGAGTATATTGGTTTTCAGGTGTATACCCTAGCGAGTGGCTATGTTTACACATGACCCAGGGATCTCCGTGATAAGTCTCGTTACTATCTGTCACCATTCGATGTCATGACAGTAGGATGGACTCTATTCCGCCTGCTGTACATGACATCCTGCGAGTGCGTTGTTTATTTCATAACTAGAAGTGGGCACCGCTTCCTCTCCCTCACCTATTGCACTCGTCTCCCTCTTCCCCCCTCCCTCCCTCCTCTGGCCACCCCCCATTTGTTCCTTTTAGGTGTCGATGAACCTGTTTACGGTTCCTTCTTTGTGTTCATGTGTGTGTATTGCTGTGCACGTTCTTCACAGACATGATAGTCTCGCGACCTGAGGTATCTTGTGTAGTGCAATGCCCTCTGGGTCTCTCCATGTTTCCGCGGATGGCAAGACCTCATTCCCTGGTAGGGTTGAGTCATAAACGTGCGTGCGCCTGTGTGTGACTAGGTAGAGACGTATGCACACAGAGAGTGCTATCGGTATGTCCCTAACTATGGCTACATAGGGATAGGTGTGGATACACATACACGTGTGTGTATGTGTCACCCTCACCCCCTCGGTGGGCACGTAGTGGAGTTGCTGGGTCACGTGGTAGTTGTTGGTGCAGTGCTTTCAGGGACTTCTGTGCTGTTTTCCGTAGTGTCATCTGTTGTCGGGGAGCCATTCTGTCAGGCACCAGGTGATATCTCTGAGTCCTCCAGCATGACATGGTGGTGGTCTCTCTCAGCGTGAAAAATAGGTGTCCCGTCAGGAGCCACTTTCCTCTGCCGTTTGGAACTTGCTGTCGTGATTCCAGATCCTGGGCCTGGCCGTGTATGCTTGTGCAGAGAAATGCCAGCGCTTTTTATCATACCCTCCATTTAAAAAAAAATTGTTCTGTATTTGATGGGCTGCGTTGGGTCTTTTTTTGCTGTGCGTGGGCTTTCTTTCCGTTGCGGTGAGTGGGGGCTCCCCTTCGTTGTGGTGCGCAGGCTCCTCATTGCCAGTGGCTTCTCTTGGTGCGGAGCACGGGCTCCAGGCACGGGGGCTTCAGGAGTTGCAGCACATGGGCTCAGTCGTTGTGGCTCACGGGCTTCATTGCTCTGCGGCATGTGGGACCTTCCTGGAGCAGGGATCGAACCCGTGTCCCCTGCAGTGGCGGGCGGATTCTTAAGCAGTGCGCCAGCTAGGCAGCCCCAGTTGTTTCTTGTATTTCAGGGAAAGGTTTCCTTTGGCTTTTGGTTTTGTCCCCGCCCCCACCCCCCAAGAAAGGTACTGTTGGTTGCTTTGTTGACAGTGGAAAACTGTGTTGCGGTTGCTGTTGGAGTGGTGGGGGTCGTCGTCCTTGTTGCTTTGTTTCCTTTGTGGGCATTGTTTTCTGTTGGTTTTTTCTGGCTTTGTTTCCTTGTGGATGAAAATGCCTGGTCTTGGTCTGCTCTGTTCAGGCCTCCTGCCCGCTTTCCCCATCGGGTTGCTTGTTCTGGGGGGCTGCGTTGCATGAGGCCTTGCTCTGTTTTGGACAGGAACCTCTTATGGGACATGCTTGAGGTTTTCAGATGCGTGTGTGTGTGTACGTGTACACGTGTGTGTGTCTGTACGTGTACACGTGTGCATACACGTACATATGTGTGTGCCTTTACGTACTCCTTGAAGGGCCACAGCAGTCCCAGAGCTTGACTTTGACTTTTTGGTAGTTTGGCTTGGTTTGATTTTGGTGGGACGACAGGTCACTGTGAACCTTTGCTGTAAATCTCTCTCTCACACGCACGCGCGTGTGCGCGCGCGCACGCACGCACGCACGCACACTCACCACGTTGCATTGTGTAGATGTCCTGGAACGCGGTTTCTTTAGTGGATGGCTGTTGACACGCTGCTCCCCGCCCCCCGCCCCCGCCCCTGCCCCCGCCCGCCGGTGACTGTGGTCAGTCCGTTTTGAAATCCACGTTCTGACCTCAAGGGCGTGTTCCCCACCCACACACCCATGTGTTCTCTTTGGACTTTGTCGCGGTCTGTGCGGAAATAGATGTTTGTTTCCATTTGTGTGGGGCCAGAGTGTATGTTTACTTTCGTTTCTAGCTTCCGGGCTCTGCGTGTCAGCTTTCCAAAGCCCTTCTCCGTGCCAGAAGGGATGAATTCCTGCGTCGTTCTCGGACCGCTTGCCTGGTTTCGTTTCACTGGTCCCCGCCTTCCCTCCCTCCCTCCCTCCCTCCCTCTTACCCTCCGGGGAGCTGGGGATCTCGCTTGTGGCACTGTGGGCGTCTCCGTGGAATTCCCCGCGCCCCCCCATGGCCTGGAATCGCGTCCCCTTCCAGGCAGCCTCCCGGCGGCATCTTGCCAGCTACCCCCGCCCCCGTGTGCTGCCGGGGATCGGGACGCGCCGTGGCGTGTCGTGTCGTGTCGGGCAGGGAGCTAGCTCCGAGGCGGACCCCTTGGGTCCGCGCGGGACGCCCGCCCCGCTCCGGGAGGAGCTCGGGCGTTTGGGCGGCCTGGCGCTCCGGCGTCCTCGGTGGCCGGCCGGCGACCGGGATCCGGCCCGGGGACGTTCGAGCCGGTTGTCGGGCGCCACCTGGCGGCCGCTTTTATATTGTCCCTTCCCTCCGGAGCTCCGGCGACCTTGTCGAGGGCTGTGACTCAGCCGCCGGGCCCGAAGCAGAGTTCCGGGAGGCGAGCCACGCTGGTGCTGGCAGCCCCGGTGGCGCCGAGGCGTAGGCACCTCCTGCTGTCGCCTGAGATTGGGCCTGCAGATCTATGGGGCTGTGACTGCCGCCGCGCTCCCGAGCCGGGGCGGAGGGGCCGCCTGGCCGGGTCGATCAGCATGCGCCCGTGCCCCTCCGGCTGAGGGAACCCATGTTGGGTCGTGCCGCCGCAGTGGGAGAGGAGAGGGTCTGCCGCGCCCGGAGCGCCTGGGACTTGGTGGCCCGGCCTTCTCCTGGGCCGCCCTTGGGAGCGTTCGTTCCCCGACCCCCCCCACCTCCCTTCCCGGTGCCCCCGCGTCCCGCTCCGGAGGTGGGGACCGGCTCGGGCCGAGCGTTGAGGCCGGTGGAGGCAGCCACGGGCTCGGTGGTGGACGCGCGTGCGTCCCAGTCGTCAGATTCTTTCGGACCGATGGTTTTCCGAGCCGGACTCCAGAGGTGAGGACCGGCCTGGGCCGCCAGCAGTGACCCGGAGAGGCTGGCCCGGGCCTGGGTGCATTGCCCCGTGGGCTCCGGGCGTCTCCCTGGAGAAATGGGTTCAAGTCCCGATGGGTCCGGAGACGTGGCCGGCGAGGGTGCACCCGGCCTGTCAGCGTGCCCGCGTGGGTCCCGGTCATCGGACGCGACTTTGTCTCCCCCCTCCGCCCTCCACCCCGAGTCCGGGCGGGGAGGTGGGGACTGGCGCGAGCCCTACTGGGTGGCCTGGGGAGGGGCTCCTGGGCCCGGGCGTGGTCCCTCATGGGGCCTGCTCATCGGAGGCGGCTTGGAGGGGTGCTGAGTTTCTTTCTTGGAACCAAGTCCTGGCCCGGAGACTCGGATGGACCAGTCCCTGCCCGCGTGGGGGGACCGGGGAGGGCGTCCCCAGCCCGCTCCCTCTCCTCCGTGTCCCCGGCCCACTCTGCCACCCCTCCATCCCCGGGTCGACCAGGTGGCCTCGGGCGCTCCGGGGCAAGTGTGGATGGGGAAGTGTTGGGGGCAGGTGGCCGGACCGAGGTTCCGGGGGCCCCCGTGAACCTCGTGGGTGGGCCCCGCTGTCAGGTGCGATGATTTTTTTCGCCGGAAATGGGGCCTTTTTGCCACCAGATAGGTGCTGACACGGTGTTCTTCTGCGTCTGTCGCCGATAGACGCTGGGGCTCCGGACGCGGGCAGGACTCCGGGCTGGGGGCGGCTGTCTGATGACCGGCTCGGTCCTTGCCACTTGAGCTGCCTGCTTGGGCCTGCGTGCCGGCTCTTGCGTGCGCGTCCGGCTGCCCCGACCCGCGGTGCCGCCTCCGGCCGCTGGCTGAGCCCGAGGGCGGCGGGGCCAGGTGGCGTTGGGTGCTCGACCCTGTGCGCTGCCCCCGCTGCAGGCACCCGGTGGTGAGTGGCCGGCACGACCCCACCCCACAGGCTCTGTGCCCCGTGTCAGGCGTTCTCGTCCTGGGGTGGTTGGCTGCTCTTGCCCGAGAGGAAGGGGCACCGGTGAGGCGGAAGCGGGCCTCAGTGTGACGGGTCCTCGCCGTGCCTCCCCTGCGGGCCTATCCCGCCGTGGCTTTAGGCTGGGTGGGTCAACCGATTGATGTGGTGGTGCCACGCTCCGCCGGGCTGGGCCTAAGCCATGCCAGACGAGGGACGGACGTTCCTGGGGGACGGGACCGCTCTTCTCGTTCTGTCCGCGGGCTCCTTGCCTCTCTTCCGCCCCACCTGCCGGGGTGTGCGGAAGGCAGGGGTGCGGCCTCCGGCCCTGAACCCCTGGTCTCCCGCCCCCGCCTCCCAGCGTGGGCGCGGGGACTGGGGTCCTCGGACGCAGCAGACGCTCTCGCTTTGCCTCCTTGGCGTACGCCTCGCGAGCGGCCCTCCCCGCGGCGGGGAGGGCCGCCCCGCCGCCACGCTGCGCGCCCCCGTCGGTGTGCGAGCGTGCCTCGCCTGGCCCTCCGTGGTGCTCCTGGAGCGCTCCAGGTCGTCCCTCAGGTGCCCGAGGCCGAGCGGTGGTTTTGTTCCCCTTTCCCAGCGTGTCCCTCGGGTCTCTGCCACCGTGGCATGTGCCGTGAGCGGCTCTCTCTTGGGGGGGGTCGAGACGGTAAGGGAGGTGCGCCCGCCTGTTCCCCCCCTGGCGGTGGGGTCAGGGGCCGCCTCGTTGTGCTGGTCCTCAGCGGCGTGCCGCGGGGGGCTGAGCTTGGCTGAGCGCACGCCCCGTGTGGCCCCCGCTACGTGGGGGGCTGCACGCGGGCGTGGGAGCGATCGTGGGGGCCGGGGCCTGTGAGAGAGGGGGCTGTGTCACGCATCTTGGGCGTGCTCCCCCTCGAGGGCCCGAGGGGCGAGCCCGAGGGCAGCAAGCCTACCGAGGTCGTGCCCCGGCCCTGGCCGCGAACGCTCCCGTGGGCCGTGTGCTTACCCATACCGCAGACTCCCTCCCCTCCAGCTGACTGGAGGGGGGTGCAGGCAGCTCACGGAAGCGCCTCTGTGGGCCCGAAGGGGAGGTGATGAGTGGGGCATGACACGCCCATTCTGTCCATTCAACAGAGGGTCAGGGCTACAGCAGACCCCAGAGAGGGACAGCAGACCCCAGAGAGGGGCAGCAGCCCGGCCGGCCACTGGGTCTCCATGTCTCAGGCTTCCCGGGGAACCTCCCCCCCTTCTCCCCGCCTCCCCCCACATTCCGCCACCCACCTTGGTGCATTTAGAATGGCTCCAATTGTAAATAGATGCTGGTGGGAAGATTTCTACAGGTTACCTGCAATGGCTGACCTGTCATGCTTGTAACCCTGGGAGAGAACAATTCTCTTTGTCCCCAGAGGCGTCAGACCTCCTCTCTCAGGAACCCCTGAACCCCGGCCACTGGACTTCACTCCACTGCCACGTAGTATGGGTCCTCCAAACGTTCCTGTGACGGTGAGTATGGTTTCCATGTGGGTTGAAGCCTCCCCTTGCTGCAAGCCTTCTGTCCTCACCATGGCATAGAGACGGTTAAAAAAAAATTGTGTTTGCCACTTTGGGTATACCTTCCACAGCCTGCAGTGACCAAGGCACCCACTTCGCTGGGCAAGTCCTATGAGCCTTCACAAAAGCTCTTGCAAACTTCTTGGGACCATCACTTTTCCAGTCACACTCAATCATCAGCAAGATTGACACGGCCGATGGGAAAACTGGACTCCGAGAAGAAAGAGTGACCTACGTGGGGCTGAATGAACTGAGGGCTAGGATGATAGTGTGTGTATGACTACTTGTCTACAATAGGACTGATTGGGGAAGCCGGGGTGGGGGCAGGGTGCGGATACCTTAGGAGCTTGGGATGAACATATACACATTCCTATACATAAAGTGGATAATCAACAAGCTCTTACGACTTGGCACAGGAAACTATACTCAATACTTTGTAATAACCTATAAGAGAAAAAAAATCTGAAACAGAATCTATCTATATCTATCTATCTATCTATCTATCTATCTATCTATCATCTATCTATCTACCTATCTTTCTATCTAAATCACTGTGCTGTACACCTGAAACTGCACGACATTATAAATGCTTCAATTATTTCAAACAGAAAAGAATCTCCTAACCTGAGTGAGAGAGAGAGAGAGAGAGAACAGGACGGATTGTGAAATCTTTTCTTTGCCAGCTACAAGGGAAAATGAAAACAAACAAAACCCAATTTATTTTAAAAGTTGGACATCCATTTGGTGACTTGTACCCTTGTCAGCAAAATGGAATCACTTCTCTTTTTCTCCCTACCTGCTCCGTCCAGAATTCAGAAACTCTCTGTGAGGCTCCTTATTTCTTTGGCAAGAGAGTCACTTGCATGCGTTCCTTAGAGGCCCACGTTACGTTTCCATAAAACGGGAATACACACTTGTGGATATGAGATTCTGGTGCTATTCATTTTCCTTAGGGTGCTGCTTTTCACCTGAAAACCGGACTGGATCCTGAAGTCTTTCAAGTTGCCCCCAATATCGGGCTACAACTCTCTCCATGAATGTTTCCCACTTTCGCCCAGCCCACCCTTTTGACTTGGCATCACTGACAACGAAAACGGCCCTTTGCCTGAAGCCCTACAGACCGAAGCTGGAGGACTTGGTGAAAACTTTAGAGACATGGCCACCACAGCTCCTATGGAAACCATCCTGGTGCCTGTTTCTGTGAGAGCCACTCTGAAAGTCGAACCAAACACCCATCATCACAGCCATTTCAAACTGCTAAAGTTGCTTCCACCCTAACATCTACAAATCTTCTTCACTGACACCGCCCCCCACACGCTCCCCCCCCTCCACTGGTTTATAATCGGCCCCTGGCGACTTGGGAAGGAGCGAGCGGTGGAGAAGCAGGCGGGGGCGGGGGCGGGGGCGGGGTGGGGCGGGACCAACAGACAGTAGCCGCTGCCTGCCTGCCTGCCTGCCTGCCGGGCTGAGACCTGAGGGCTGCGGGCCACGCTGGTTTCTGCAACTCAATCCCTTCCAGGAAGCACCTGTGATGACTACTTGGCAGGGAATGGTCAAAGCTGAACTCTCTTGGCCTATTTCTGAAAAAGGCCTGAGTCTCAGCTACGACAGATTTTCTGGATTTCTTGGCCCATGCGCGGACCCGCACCCTCCCATCCTGTCAGATCCTTTGTACCCACACCTCCCCTGGGAGAGTTCTTTGGCCTCGTCTGGAACATGAACAAGCAAAACCAAACACAGTGTGACATAATGTATTGGTCTTTATTGAAAAGAAACATGCTCCTCTCGCACACCTGAGGGCAGGAAGCAAAGGCAAGTTCTCAGCAGGATGGGGGACAGGGAACCCGAACCGAGGCTGGTCAGCAGTGGCCCCCTGCCCCCCACCGCCCCGCCCCCGATCCCCGTCTCTCCCAGGCCCACGAGGGGCCTCCCTTCCCCGCCTCTCTCTGTGCCCCTCGTCTCCAGCTCCCCCAGCCCAGCTTCTGCACCCCACCCCCCGATCCCGGCCCCGGAAGGGGAGGCATGTCTGTCCCAGCTCCAGTTCTGATATTTCACTTGTGAAACTTCCCTAGGCCCAGGTGCCAGCTTGCCGTCCTGCTGCTTCATGTCCGTCTCTATCAGCCATGCCCAAAGGGCACGTGAAATTATGGACAGCAAATAGCACACCTAGAGGGTGTGTGTGTGGGGGTGGGGTGTGCTGTCCCTTCTCCAGGAAGCAGTGAGGGAACAAAAGGAGGCCTGGGGAAGGAGTCCTGGGTGCCTATCATCGCGCCCCCGCCCCCCCACCGCCCCGCAGTGCACCATTCGTTTCCATCTCCGCATCTGAAGGACACGTAGTCCTCGTTGAAGCAACTTGATGAGGATTCCCCTCCTAACGACGTGACAGAACCTATGAAGAACTGCACTCCTTGAATCCATAAATGCTAACAGGATCCAAGGAGTTTTCCATCAATGGCCGAAAAAGAAATGGTCCTGAACATAATAACTGCCAAGTATTCCTCTAGACGGAGGCATCATTCACTTTTCTTTTTTTAACTTATTTTCTTTTTATGTTTTACAATAAACTATATATTTAGAGTGTACAATTTGGTACCCCAATCTTCCAATTCATTCCCCCCCAACCCTCCCCACTTTCCCCACTTGGTGTCCATATGTTTGTGCTCTACATCTGTGTCTCTATTTCTGCCTTGCACACCAGTTGATGTGTACCATTTTTCTGCAGTCCACATATATGTGTGAATATACAATATTTGTTTTTCTCTTTCTGACTCACTATCTTTCACTTGTTAACAACAGTAACGACGATGACGCCGACGACAAGGACAAGGATAAGGACCGGAAAAACAACAACAGAGAGAGCACTGGGCGAGTTTTCCACTTCTTAAAGGAAGGAGGCCGTGTTCCCAGGCAGGTTGGCTCAGCTGCACAGTTTCCTCCGGTGACTATTCCTGGGGGCACCGTCGAGGTGATGCACGAAACACACAGGAGGAGGCCTTCTTGAATGTCCTGCCCAGGAAATGGGGACATGATTCCAGCAGTGGCAATGGCTGCCCTTCTCTTTAGGGTGACACACGGGCCTGATGGCACTGGGCAAACCCTCCCCTCCCTCCCTCCCTCCCACCTTCCTTCCTTCCTTCCTTTCTTCCTTCTTGAGGCTCTTGGCCTCCCCACTTTAAGGAAGAGCCCAGGGCCCAGCAGAAAAGACCTTCTGCTGATCCTTGCCAGGGGGCTCTCATTTTACACACTTGAATAGGATCAGTAGACACCGTCATCCCATGAGAAGCAGACAATATCATCTAAAAGCCTACTTTCCTGGTGTCTCAGCGTGCAGGGCTCCTCCTTCTCAGGGATCTTGCGCTCTGTAGGGATAATTCACATGCTGGGGGAGTAGGTTCCCAATAGCATCTTATGAAATGGATTACAGGATGTCTTCCTTTGAAAAAGATAAAGATTATTTGGGAAAGTTATTCATATGAAGCACATGGATGATATCCTCTCTGATCTATATATTAGAGTTGACCGTTGAACAACCAACATGGGGGATTAGGGGGGCCGACCCCACACACACCATTGAGAACCCATGCATAACTTCACAGTCCAAGCTCTGTATCGGGGCTTGCACCTCTGAGTACTCAGCAACCAGAGATCCTGCAGTGCCATAGTGCACAGCTATGGAAAACATCCCCTTATGAGTCACACACACACACACACGCGTGCGTGCGTGTGCGTGCTCGAGCGCAGACATCTCAACTTTGTTACACAAGAGTTAGTGGTGTTCGAATAATCTTAGAAGTGACGACTGCTGTCTGATGAAATCAATGGATCGATCAATCAATCTATGACACTACACTTTGTATTTCCTAGTCTCAAAATGATTTGGAATTTGGCTCCTTAGAAGTTTAGCTTGGTCCTTCAAGGACAGTGTCAGTCAGAGAGAAAATAACATTTCTTCAAATCATGGAAGTGAAATAGTCCTGGACGCTTATGTGAAACATTAACAGAATTTTTCTTCTTTATTTTATAAGATAACTGGAATTAGGAAGAAAATCTCCTCGTGAAAAACCAGGTGCTACCTTTCCTTGACTGACGATCGAAGAGGAGAAAGCATTTTCTGGGCCCATGCAACTTGAGAGAAGTTCTAACTTTTCTGGAAAAGAAAGATTCCCACCCTCCCCTTGCTCGGCCATGCTAGAAACCTTCCCCTGCCCCAAACTCTGACGTGTCCCCTTGTTTGGCCTCACTGTGTGTCGTCCGTGGGCACGGGAACACACTTGCATTCCGTAACAGGAGAGCCTATGGAGAACAGATCTCTGGCCACTTTCATGGGATCTGCATTGCTGGCTAGGTAAACCTAAGACATCAAAAGAAGTGCCTTGGAACACATACTCCTCCCACACTGGTCACCTCATAGGATTCCTAAATGACTCTGGTTCAGCACTCACTCGACTTGGCTGTGCTTCTGTGCTTCCTGACCTAAAGGATCTATCTGGATATGCCACCCAATAGAAGCTGAAATAAATTCACTTTGGATGTGTGTGAATGCCGTTCATACAGAGAGTGGGGACTGCAGGGAGCTCTTGTGGATAAAGAAAAATGGGGGAACACATGTAGGCGACAGCACATAAAGTATAGAAAGATACACGAAGGTTTCCTTCGTTCGCGGGTTGGGAAGGGGGAACGACAGAACATTCCCTGCTTCTACTCCACGCACGCATGCACGCAGGCAGGCAGGCAGGCAGGCAGGCAGGCAGGCACCGGAGTGGGGTGGGGTGGGGGGAGCTGGCTCCTGACCCCACCCACCAGGGACGCGTGCGC
This sequence comes from Hippopotamus amphibius kiboko, assembly GCF_030028045.1. Taxonomy (NCBI): domain Eukaryota; kingdom Metazoa; phylum Chordata; class Mammalia; order Artiodactyla; family Hippopotamidae; genus Hippopotamus; species Hippopotamus amphibius. The sequence continues at coordinate 25,136 of NW_026648467.1, read as the reverse complement.
GTTTAAAGAGACCAGGAGGAACGTGGTGGCGGTGGCGATGAGGAAGGAGGACCATGTTCAAGGTGTGGATTTGCGGTGAGGGCTACGTGAGGTGACTAAGAACTCGGTGCAGTGAGCGGCCCATACAAGGACAGAAGCGATGGTCCCCTAATGCTTGCAGGGCCTGGCCAGGAGCATGAACGGGAGCCCATGTCCCCAGGTTGGCATCATGACACTAGTTCATCCCTGTGAAACAGGATGTGTTTTCTGTGTTCTCCTGTCTTGACAAACACACGTCTTTACCTGTGTCTCCGTACAACGACGGTCTCTGCGTGACAGTCGGCAGAACATCCCCAGGGACAATTATCACAGAGACCTGAGGTTCTGCTTGGCTGGCAATGCTTGTGTGAATGCTGCAGTGAGATACAGACAGACAGACAAACAGACAGACAGACAGACACACACACACACACACACACACACAAACACACACCCCTACCTATAATTATGTGTATTTAATACGATATCTTTATTGATTTTCTGTCTCAGATGACTAATGATGCTGTCAGCCTCATGATTTTCACACAGGGTTTCTGTGTGTGTCCTACTGTCGGGACAACATAGCCGGTCTGTGTCATGGAAACAGAGACACCGTGGGAGTCACAGGAATGAAGACCTCGTTCTAGGAACTGGACCTTCCAGAGGCCTGGGAGCAGCTGGGCAGGGCAGGGCAGGGCTGGGCTGGGCTGCGGAGGAGGGGAGGGGAGGGGAGGGGAGGGAAGGCTGTGGCTCTCAGTCCTCTGAGTGCCCGGTGGCAGTGGCGGAGGTGGCAGTGCCGATGGAGCTGTCAGCGCCCGCAGGGAAAGGTAGCCACCGATGTGCGGGGCCACAGGGGAGACATGGAGAGACTCGGGGGAAGGCACAGCTGTCCCTCGGTGGATCTGCGGCCAGGCAGCCAGGAGTGGCCTGGGTCACTGTCGTCCAGAGGGCACCAGCTGGGAACACTAGCCACACGCAGGGCGGCGGGTGTGTGTGTGTGTGTGTGTGTGGGGATGGACAGCCTTCCACCCTGCACCTCTGTGCCCACCTGTCACCATGTGGGATGGCAACAGCCTGCAGAGAGCCTTGGCTGTGGCTTCACTTCCAATGCCTACATCCCATCCAGCGTTCTCTTTGCACCAGCCCTACCCTGGGGTCGCACGGGGAGGGGGAGACTCAGAAAGGCGGTTCCCAGGCTGCCCCCGCATGGAAGTCACATGAGCCTCCGGACATGGCCGTGCCACGTCAAACACACGTCTTGAGGTAGGTCAGACTTTCCATTGTGTTACGGTTTGTTTCCTTGGGAGAAGTTGTGTCTCTTAGGCCAGGAGCAACTGGAATTGTCGGTCAAAGTCCTCAGGCAGCCCTTTGACTTGGAGGCCGAGCACAAGTTTGACACGGTATGTTTCCGGTGACATGGAATTGCAGATGGCCCACGAAGCATGCTCTCGCCAATACTGCCAAGCCTGTGGTCTCACAGGGGACGGTCTCCTCGACCGAGATGTCACCATCTCGGGAATCCGCACCTGGAGCGACACGGTGACCTCAGGACGAGCGCCCTGTCTGTGCGCCCCATCCGGATGCGCGTGGACGGGAATGGAGCAGCTCTGGGAACGGTGGACGATGCCAGCTCTTGTTCTTCTGCTCTGCTGCCTGCCGTGCACGGCTGTGGAGAGGGACGAGCCGCTGTGGAGAGGGATGAGCCGAGTCCAGTGTCTCTGAACCCACCCCAAGCAAAGAGGAGCAGGAAAGTGGGTGTGGGCCCTCCCTCGTGTGTGGCCAGGATCCTGTGCGGAGGGAGAGTCCCTGGCCCTCCCGCTGAGAGGAAGGTGCGAGAGGTGGATCGGCGGCGTCTTTCCTCGGGGCCCCAGAGCTTCTGCGGCTCCGATCTCCCCTCTTCACAGTTCTAGTTGGCGCCCGCCCCAGCACAACCTACCTGAGAGCTTCCCTGGTATCCGGAAGCGATGGCTTTGTGTTTTGAGGACGGAAGGGGAGAAAGAGCTGAGCAAAGCTTTTCCCTGGAACCTGAGTGTCTATGGGTGTGTCTGGCCCATCACCAGCGAGCGTGCTGAGTGCCACTTCCTGAGGGCAGGTGCTCTTTAAGGAAAGTATGGCTTCGTATCTTTGTTACACGCAGGCCCTTCTAGAATGTGGAGCGAGTTTCTCAAGAATCCCAGCAGAATCCCAGGTGCTGTGGAGGCTAGGGCCTCAAAGGTCCGGCTCCATCCCCTCTCTCCATCCTGGCCTGGCCTGGCCTGGCTGGGCCCCTAAGGACCCTGCTGGCCTCTAGAGTGGCCCCTGCTTCTCGGTTGGTTTCCATGCTGCTGCTCACAGAGCCATCTTCTCCAAAGGCAGCCGATCGCCGTATTCCTTCCGTGGAGCTCTGGCACGGCTCTCCTTGGCTTGGATGATAGCATGAGAGGACTGACAAGCTGAGTCCTTCCTCCAGGGCTGACCTTTTACAAACTCCGCCTTGAAGAGGGGTAAAGTCAGCATGTCATTCTCACGTGTAAGATGGGACCCGAGGGGCCCGTTCCTAGCTCTACCACTTGGGAAAGTGGGGGACTCTTCCGTCAAGGAAACGGAGAGCTCATACTTAATGGTGCAGTTGTCAGAAGCCTTTTTCTAAGCCTCCCCTGGCCCCACTGTGTCAGAAAGACGTGTCCCTCCACCTGCCGGGGACTTGATGAAGGAGAGTCACTCTGGTAGAAGTACCCGAAGCTCGATGACTTCACTGCCGTCTCCCTTTCTCTGGCACGGGCCCGCCCCTGGAGGAGCCCTGTCTTCGCCTAGCCGTGACGGCACCGCTCAGGTGAGCTGGAGACAGGACCCCAATGAGGGCAGGTGGATGGGAGCCTGTTCAAAATGACCTACACACCCAATCTGCCGTAGACATGGTCCACAGATCGTGGACGTGCCTGTGCCCCCGAAGACATCCGTGTGGCCCCGGGCATCCGGCAGCCATCTTCTCCATGTTCGCCTGACCTGTGCTCTCGCTCTTTTCTCCAGAGCACTCGCCTGATGATTCGTGGGGGAATGAAACCCCAGCTGGCAGGAGCCAAATGATCTTCCCAACACAAGGGAAAAGAAGAGGTGGGGTCCCGCATCCCTCCAATGTGTCTGTGCCTAAGAATGAGTTTCTAAGAAATCTCATCCTCCTTTAGCTCCCTTAACTCTCCCCCGCCCCCCCCACCCCCACCCCCAGCGCCCGCCAGCCCGGGCCATAGTATAGTTACTTTCCCAGATTTCCTCCCTCTCCTCAGCAGAACCGAAGAGATTGTAGGTGTTGCCACTTCTCTGAGTCTTTCTTTGCTTTCTTAGGAGGGCTGCCCCATGTCACGTAAAACTTGGAAGACATACACGCGTGAGCATCTCTCCTTGTGATTCTAACCCAGGGAAGAGCATTTAAAAATCGAAAGGAGGCAAACTAGGGTTCAGGCACCCAGAGTTGAGCCGGGTGGCCACTGGGAAGAGAGTTCCAGACGCCTTCCTGTTTGGGGGAGGGGGAAATCTCCCCCTCTGCCCCTCTTGAGTCCTCGTGGCTGGACTCATCCTAACATGGACTCAAGGCAGGCGGATAGAGGAAGCGGGAGCGGGAACACGTGTTCGTTTGTTGTTGTTGTTGTTGTTGTTGTTGTTGTTGTTTTACCTTCTAGCCCTGAGAAGTGGCTGAGGCGGGCAGCTTTTCGACTGTGTAGACCAAGGGACAGTACATGTGTGAGACAGGGATCAGACCGAGAGACTTAGCTTTCGGGTGTGCCCTGAGGGAAGGAAGAATCTAAACAGAGTTTGGGCTTGGGGGGGTCCCTGAAAGAAGTCACAGTGTTTGTCTCCCTAGGCTTCTCGGCCCCAATGAATTCCCTACTTTGGGGATCGGAGCGTCCTCCTAACTCCAGGTGCGGATGCAGGGAGTGCGCCTTTCACCCGAGAGAGAGATGGATGTCTCGCTTTCAGGGAGACACAAAGGAGAGCCCGAGGGTCCCTCTTGTGTTGGCTGCCTGCTTGAGGTCACCGTCACGCCAAATGATCACTGTGCCACGGAGGTGCATTTTGGCGTGGCCTATCCTGGGCTCCACAGCCACCTCCCTGAGAACGGGTATGGTCAGAACCGTAGGAAGCTCAAGGGCGCCGCCAGCCGCTTTCAAAAACGTATCTGTCAGCACCTGCTGGCTGCAACCGCGAGGTTTCCAAGTGCCCTCCGCATATTCTCCCCCTCCCCCGCAACGACCTCATCACTTCCAATCCTGGCGAACAATGTATGGAACCTTTGCTGGGGTTTTCGTTTGTTTCTCTTTTGTGGGGTTTCTCTCTCTCTCTCTCTCTCTCTCTCTCTCTCTCTCTGTCACACGCGCTCTGATGTTCGGGGCCTAATGGGAGAAATGAAATCAAGCGAGGGGTTTTGCCCTCAGGTTGCCTTGGTCTCGGGTTGACTTGTGTGCGCTGAGAAAGACGGCCTTTACTGAAGGCCCTGCACAGACTTTTTGACACCCCCGATCCATGGAATCCTGAAGCTGTGGAACCTAGAAATCTTTCGGTCTCCTTTTGATTTGGAAATCTTCTCTTTGACAGAAAGAAACCCATTTAAAAGAGAAAAAGAAAAAGTGGAACTGCATGAGCAGATCGGTTTTTAGATCTCAGCCGGGCGGCTGCCCGGTTCTCTGGGGAGAACTGTCTTCATCTTGCAAATCTGTACACACAGCCCACAGTGGCCTGGGATGGAGGCCAGTGGACTGGATTGGGCAGAACCTGAGACCAGAGGAAAGAGAAAAAAAATAAGAAAAATGGTGGTGGTGGTTGGGGGGAGGGGGAAGAGGTCTGCTTTGAAAAATAGGAACTGCTGGCAGGGCTCCCTCACCCCCACCCCCCCCACCCCAAAGTAGGACTGTGTATCCAGGCGTAGAAATGATACTGCGCCAAGAAGGCAAGCGCTGTTGAGACTGCTGTTCCTATGATGTTACAAACCGAAAGCGATGCTTTCTGGTCGAGGCTCTCCATGACAATCTACTAAGCAAATCATACGTTGGCTGTTTTGGACGTTCTCTGCAGTTTTCATTGGGAGTGAGGAAGAGCCGTTTGTACATGTTTTGATACAATGTTTTGAATGCTGTGGGACCATGGTATGTTTCCGCCGTGGATGAACAAGGTTGCCTTTTCCAGCTTCCGCTTGCATGGTCATTTCCTGGTCCTGACGACCCACCCCCCCCCGGCCCCAAGTGAGGGAGGCCTGTGTGTCTTTGTGTCCATTTAGAAGGGTTGGTGCTTGATGCCAGCATGATATCCAAATCTTGATTTTGGACTTACCAAACTACTGTTGGGAGTTTGTTTCTTGTCTTAATCTCCCTTAACTCTTGCAGTCACCTGAGTGTCCAGTCTTGATCTCGCGTCTCTCTCTGCCTCTGTCTCTGTCTCTCTCGCTCTTTCCTTTTGTTGATTTCTTCAAGGCAAGCCATCTTTTTCCTCCTCCTCCTCCTCCTCCTCCTCCTCCTCCTCCCCCTCCTCCCCCACCACCCTCCTCTTCCTCTTCCTCCTTTCTCTGCCCCCCTCCCCCCTCCCTCCCTCCTCCCCCCGCCCTTTTAAAATTGAAGTCTAACAGACTGACAAGAGTATATTGGTTTTCAGGTGTATACCCTAGCGAGTGGCTATGTTTACACATGACCCAGGGCTCTCCGTGATAAGTCTCGTTACTGTCTGTCACCATTCGATGTCATGACAGTAGGATGGACTCTATTCCACCTGCTGTACATGACATCCTGCGAGTGAGTTGTTTATTTCATAACTAGAAGTGTGCACCGCTTCCTCTCCCTCACCTATTGCACTCGTCTCCCTCTTCCCCCCTCCCTCCCTCCCTCCTCTGGCCACCCCCCATTTGTTCCTTTTAGGTGTCGATGAACCTGTTTGCGGTTCCTTCTTTGTGTTCATGTGTGTGTATTGCTGTGCACGTTCTTCACAGACATGATAGTCTCGCGACCTGAGGTATCTTGTGTAGCGCAATACCCTCTGGGTCTCTCCATGTTTCCGCGGATGGCAAGACCTCATTCCCTTGTAGGGTTGAGTCATAAGCGTGCGCGCGCCTGTGTGTGACTAGGTAGAGACGTATGCACACAGAGAGCACTATCGGTATGTCCCTAACTATGGCTACATAGGGATAGGTGTGGATACACATACACGTGTATGTATGTGTCACCCTCACCCCCTCGGTGGGCACGTAGTGGAGTTGCTGGGTCACGTGGTAGTTGTTGGTGCAGTGCTTTCAGGGACTTCTGTGCTGTTTTCCGTAGTGTCATCTGTTGTCGGGGAGCCATTCTGTCAGGCACCAGGTGATATCTCTGAGTCCTCCAGCATGACATGGTGGTGGTCTCTCTCAGCGTGAAAAATAGGTGTCCCGTCAGGAGCCACTTTCCTCTGCCGTTTGGAACTTGCTGTCGCGATTCCAGATCCTGGGCCTGGCTGTGTATGCTTGTGCAGAGAAATGCCAGCGCTTTTTATCATACCCTCCATTTAAAAAAAAAAATTGTTCTGTATTTGATGGGCTGCGTTGGGTCTTTTTTTGCTGTGCGCGGGCTTTCTTTCCGTTGTGGTGAGTGGGGGCTCCCCTTCGTTGTGGTGCGCAGGCTCCTCATTGCCAGTGGCTTCTCTTGGTGCGGAGCACGGGCTCCAGGCACGGGGGCTTCAGGAGTTGCGGCACATGGGCTCAGTCGTTGTGGCTCACAGGCTTCGTTGCTCTGCGGCATGTGGGACCTTCCTGGAGCAGGGATCGAACCCGTGTCCCCTGCAGTGGCGGGCGGATTCTTAAGCAGTGCGCCAGCTAGGCAGCCCCAGTTGTTTCTTGTATTTCAGGGAAAGGTTTCCTTTGGCTTTTGGTTTTGTCCCCGCCCCCACCCCCCAAGAAAGGTACTGTTGGTTGCTTTGTTGACAGTGGAAAACTGTGTTGCGGTTGCTGTTGGAGTGGTGGGGGTCGTCGTCCTTGTTGCTTTGTTTCCTTTGTGGGCGTTGTTTTCTGTTGGTTTTTTCTGGCTTTGTTTCCTTGTGGATGAAAATGCCTGGTCTTGGTCTGCTCTGTTCAGGCCTCCTGCCCACTTTCCCCATCGGGTTGCTTGTTCTGGGGGTCTGCGTTGCATGAGGCCTTGCTCTGTTTTGGACAGGAACCTCTTATGGGACATGCTTGAGGTTTTCAGATGCGTGTGTGTGTGTACGTGTACACGTGTGTGTGTCTGTACGTGTACACGTGTGCATACACGTACATATGTGTGTGCCTTAACGTACTCCTTGAAGGGCCACAGCAGTCCCAGAGCTTGACTTTGACTTTTTGGTAGTTTGGCTTGGTTTGATTTTGGTGGGACGACAGGTCACTGTGAACCTTTGCTGTAAATCTCTCTCTCACACGCACGCGCGCGCGCGCGCGCTCACGCACGCAAGCACGCACGCACGCACGCACACTCACCACGTTGCATTGTGTAGATGTCCTGGAACGCGGTTTCTTTAGTGGATGGCTGTTGACACGCTGCTCCCCGCCCCCCCGCCCCCGCCCCTGCCCCCGCCCGCCGGTGACTGTGGTCAGTCCGTTTTGAAATCCACGTTCTGACCTCAAGGGCGTGTTCCCCACCCACACACCCATGTGTTCTCTTTGGACTTTGTCGCGGTCTGTGCGGAAATAGATGTTTGTTTCCATTTGTGTGGGGCCAGAGTGTATGTTTACTTTCGTTTCTAGCTTCCGGGCTCTGCGTGTCAGCTTTCCAAAGCCCTTCTCCATGCCAGAAGGGATGAATTCCTGCGTCGTTCTCGGAGCGCTTGCCTGGTTTCGTTTCGCTGGTCCCCGCCTTCCCTCCCTCCCTCCCTCCCTCCCTCTCACCCTCCGGGGAGCTGGGGATCTCGCTTGTGGCACTGTGGGCGTCTCCGTGGAATTCCCCGCGCCCCTCCATGGCCTGGAATCGCGTCCCCTTCCAGGCAGCCTCCCGGCGGCATCTTGCCAGCTACCCCCGCCCCCGTGTGCTGCCGGGGATCGGGACGCGCCGTGTCATGTCGTGTCGTGTCGGGCAGGGAGCTAGCTCCGAGGCGGACCCCTCGGGGCCGCGCGGGATGCCCGCCCCGCTCCGGGAGGAGCTCGGGCGTTTGGGCGGCCCGGCGCTCCGGCGTCCTCGGTGGCCGGCCGGCGAGCGGGATCCGGCCCGGGGACGTTCGAGCCGGTTGTCGGGCGCCACCTGGCGGCCGCTTTTATATTGTCCCTTCCCTCCGGAGCTCCGGCGACCTTGTCGAGGGCTGTGACTCAGCCGCCGGGCCCGAAGCAGAGTTCCGGGAGGCGAGCAACGCTGGTGCTGTCAGCCCTGGTGGCGCCGAGACGTAGGCACCTCCTGCTGTCGCCTGAGATTGGGCCTGCAGATCTATGGGGCTGTGACTGCCGCCGCGCTCCCGAGCCGGGGCGGAGGGGCCGCCTGGCCGGGTCGACCAGCATGCGCCCGTGCCCCTCCGGCTGCGGGAACCCATGTCGTGTCGTGCCGCCGCGGTGGGAGAGGAGAGGGTCTGCCGCGCCCGGAGCGCCTGGGACTTGGTGGCCCGGCCTTCTCCTGGGCCGCCCTTGGGAGCGTTCGTTCCCCGACCCCCCCACCTCCCTTCCCGGTGCCCCCGCGTCCCGCTCCGGAGGTGGGGACCGGCTCGGGCCGAGCGTTGAGGCCGGTGGAGGCCGCCACGGGCTCGGTGGTGGACGCGCGTGCGTCCCAGTCGTCAGATTCTTTCGGACCGATGGTTTTCCGAGCCAGACTCCAGAGGTGAGGACCGGCCTGGGCCGCCAGCGGTGACCCGGAGAGGCTGGCCCGGGCCTGGGTGCGTTGCCCCGTGGGCTCCGGGCGTCTCCCTGGAGAAATGGGTTCAAGTCCCGATGGGTCCGGAGACGTGGACGGACCGGCCCCTGCTCGCGCAGGTGGCCGGCGAGGGTGCACCCGGCCTGTCAGCGTGCCCACGTGGGTCCCGGTCGTCGGACGCGACTTTGTCTCCCCCCTCCGCCCTCCACCCCGAGTCCGGGCCGGGAGGTGGGGACTGGCGCGAGCCCTACTGGGTGGCCTGGGGAGGGGCTCCCGGGCCCGGGCGTGGTCCCTCATGGGGCCCGCTCATCGGAGGCGGCTCGGAGGGGTGCTGAGTTTCTTTCTTGGAACCAAGTCCTGGCCCGGAGACTCGGATGGACCGGTCCCTGCCCGCGTGGGGGGACCGGGGAGGGCGTCCCCAGCCCGCTCCCTCTCCCCCGTGTCCCCGGCCCACTCTGCCACCCCTCCATCCCCGGGTCGACCAGGTGGCCTCGGGCGCTCCGGGGCAAGTGTGGATGGGGAAGTGTTGGGGGCAGGTGGCCGGACCGAGGTTCCGGGGGCCCCCGTGAACCTCGTGGGTGGGCCCCGCTGTCGGGCGCGATGATTTTTTTCGCCGGAAATGGGGCCTTTTTGCCACCAGATAGGTGCTGACACGGTGTTCTTCTGCGTCTGTCGCCGATAGACGCTGGGGCTCCGGACGCGGGCAGGACTCCGGGCTGGGGGCGGCTGTCTGATGACCGGCTCGGTCCTTGCCACTTGAGCTGCCTGCTTGGGCCTGCGTGCCGGCTCTTGCGTGCGCGTCCGGCTGCCCCGACCCGCGGTGCCGCCTCCGGCCGCTGGCTGAGCCCGAGGGCGGCGGGGCCAGGTGGCGTTGGGTGCTCGACCCTGTGCGCTGCCCCCGCTGCAGGCACCCGGTGGTGAGTGGCCGGCACGACCCCACCCCACAGGCTCTGTGCCCCGTGTCAGGCGTTCTCGTCCTGGGGTGGTTGGCTGCTCTTGCCCGAGAGGAAGGGGCGCCGGTGAGGCGGAAGCGGGCCTCAGTGTGACGGGTCCTCGCCGTGCCTCCCCTGCGGGCCTCTCCCGCCGTGGCTTTAGGCTGGGTGGGTCAACCGATTGATGTGGTGGTGCCACGCTCTGCCGGGCTGGGCCTAAGCCGTACCAGACGAGGGACGGACGTTCCTGGGGGACGGGACCGCTCTTCTCGTTCTGTCCGCGGGCTCCTCGCCTCTCTTCCGCCCCGCCTGCCGGGGTGTGCGGAAGGCAGGGGTGCGGCCTCCGGCCCTGAACCCGCGGTCTCCCGCCCCCGCCTCCCAGCGTGGGCGCGGGGACCGGGGTCCTCGGACGCAGCAGACGCTCTCGCTTTGCCTCCTTGGCGTACGCCTCGCGAGCGGCCCTCCCCGCGGCGGGGAGGGCCGCCCCGCCGCCACGCTGCGCGCCCCCGTCGGTGTGCGAGCGTGCCTCGCCTGGCCCTCCGTGGTGCTCCTGGAGCGCTCCAGGTCGTCCCTCAGGTGCCCGAGGCCGAGCGGTGGTGTTGTTCCCCTTTCCCAGCGTGTCCCTCGGGTCTCTGCCACCGTGGCATGTGCCGTGAGCGGCTCTCTCTTGGGGGGGGTCGAGACGGTAAGGGAGGTGCGCCCGCCTGTTCCCCCCCCGGCGGTGGGGTCAGGGGCCGCCTCGTTGTGCTGGTCCTCAGCGGCGTGCCGCGGGGGGCTGAGCTTGGCTGAGCGCACGCCCCGTGTGGCCCCCGCTACGTGGGGGGCTGCGCGCGGGCGGGGGAGCGATCGTGGGGGCCGGGGCCTGTGAGAGAGGGGGCTGTGTCACGCATCTTGGGCGTGCTCCCCCTCGAGGGCCCGAGGGGCGAGCCCGAGGGCAGCAAGCCTACCGAGGTCGTGCCCCGGCCCTGGCCGCGAACGCTCCCGTGGGCCGTGTGCTTACCCATACCGCAGACTCCCTCCCCTCCAGCCTACTGGAGGGGGGTGCAGGCAGCTCACGGAAGCGCCTCTGTGGGCCCGAAGGGGAGGTGATGAGTGGGGCATGACACACCCATTCTGTCCATTCAACAGAGGGTCAGGGATACAGCAGACCCCAGAGAGGGACAGCAGACCCCAGAGAGGGGCAGCAGCCCGGCCGGCCACTGGGTCTCCATGTCTCAGGCTTCCCGGGGAACCTCCCCCCCTTCTCCCCGCCTCCCCCCACATTCCGCCACCCACCTTGGTGCATTTAGAATGGCTCCAATTGTAAATAGATGCTGGTGGGAAGATTTCTACAGGTTACCTGCAATGGCTGACCTGTCATGCTTGTAACCCTGGGAGAGAACAATTCTCTTTGTCCCCAGAGGCGTCAGACCTCCTCTCTCAGGAACCCCTGAACCCCGGCCACTGGACTTCACTCCACTGCCACGTAGTATGGGTCCTCCAAACGTTCCTGTGACGGTGAGTATGGTTTCCATGTGGGTTGAAGCCTCCCCTTGCTGCAAGCCTTCTGTCCTCACCATGGCATAGAGACGGTTAAAAAAAATTGTGTTTGCCACTTTGGGTATACCTTCCACAGCCTGCAGTGACCAAGGCACCCACTTCGCTGGGCAAGTCCTATGAGCCTTCACAAAAGCTCTTGCAAACTTCTTGGGACCATCACTTTTCCAGTCACACTCAATCATCAGGCAAGATTGACACGGCCGATGGGAAAACTGGACTCCGAGAAGAAAGAGTGACCTACGTGGGGCTAAATGAAATGAGGGCTAGGATGATAGTGTGTGTATGACTACTTGTCTACAATAGGACTGATTGGGGAAGCCGGGGTGGGGGGCAGGGTGCGGATACCTTAGGAGCTTGGGATGAACATATACACATTCCTATACATAAAGTGGATAATCAACAAGCTCTTACGACTTGGCACAGGAAGCTATACTCAATACTTTGTAATAACCTATAAGAGAAAAAAAATCTGAAACAGAATCTATCTATATCTATCTATCTATCTATCTATCTATCTATCTATCATCTATCTATCTACCTATCTTTCTATCTAAATCACTGTGCTGTACACCTGAAACTGCACGACATTATAAATGCTTCAATTATTTCAAACAGAAAAGAATCTCCTAACCTGAGTGAGAGAGAGAGAGAGAGAGAACAGGACGGATTGTGAAATCTTTTCTTTGCCAGCTACAAGGGAAAATGAAAACAAACAAAACCCAATTTATTTTAAAAGTTGGACATCCATTTGGTGACTTGTACCCTTGTCAGCAAAATGGAATCACTTCTCTTTTTCTCCCTACCTGCTCCGTCCAGAATTCAGAAACTCTCCGTGAGGCTCCTTATTTCTTTGGCAAGAGAGTCACTTGCATGCGTTCCTTAGAGGCCCACGTTACGTTTCCATAAAACGGGAATACACACTTGTGGATATGAGATTCTGGTGCTATTCATTTTCCTTAGGGTGCTGCTTTTAACCTGAAAACTGGACTGGATCCTGAAGTCTTTCAAGTTGCCCCCAATATCGGGCTACAACTCTCTCCATGAATGTTTCCCACTTTCGCCCAGCCCACCCTTTTGACTTGGCATCACTGACAACGAAAACGGCCCTTTGCCTGAAGCCCTACAGACCGAAGCTGGAGGACTTGGTGAAAACTTTAGAGACATGGCCACCACAGCTCCTATGGAAACCATCCTGGTGCCTGTTTCTGTGAGAGCCACTCTGAAAGTCGAACCAAACACCCATCATCACAGCCATTTCAAACTGCTAAAGTTGCTTCCACCCTAACATCTACAAATCTTCTTCACTGACACCGCCCCCCACACGCTCCCCCCCCTCCACTGGTTTATAATCGGCCCCTGGCGACTTGGGAAGGAGCGAGCGGTGGAGAAGCAGGCGGGGGCGGGGGCGGGGGCGGGGTGGGGCGGGACCAACAGACAGTAGCCGCTGCCTGCCTGCCTGCCTGCCTGCGGGGCTGAGACCTGAGGGCTGCGGGCCACGCTGGTTTCTGCAACTCAATCCCTTCCAGGAAGCACCTGTGATGACTACTTGGCAGGGAATGGTCAAAGCTGAACTCTCTTGGCCTATTTCTGAAAAAGGCCTGAGTCTCAGCTACGACAGATTTTCTGGATTTCTTGGCCCATGCACGGACCCGCACCCTCCCATCCTGTCAGATCCTTTGTACCCACACCTCCCCTGGGAGAGTTCTTTGGCCTCGTCTGGAACATGAACAAGCAAAACCAAACACAGTGTGACATAATGTATTGGTCTTTATTGAAAAGAAACATGCTCCTCTCGCACACCTGAGGGCAGGAAGCAAAGGCAAGTTCTCAGCAGGATGGGGGACAGGGAACCCGAACCGAGGCTGGTCAGCAGTGGCCCCCTGCCCCCCACCGCCCCGCCCCCTGATCCCCGTCTCTCCCAGGCCCACGAGGGGCCTCCCTTCCCCGCCTCTCTCTGTGCCCCTCGTCTCCAGCTCCCCCAGCCCAGCTTCTGCACCCCACCCCCCCATCCCCGGCCCCGGGAAGGGGAGGCATGTCTGTCCCAGCTCCAGTTCTGATATTTCACTTGTGAAACTTCCCTAGGCCCAGGTGCCAGCTTGCCGTCCTGCTGCTTCATGTCCGTCTCTATCAGCCATGCCCAAAGGGCACGTGAAATTATGGACAGCAAATAGCACACCTAGAGGGTGTGTGTGTGGGGGTGGGGTGTGGTGTCCCTTCTCCAGGAAGCAGTGAGGGAACAAAAGGAGGCCTGGGGGAAGGAGTCCTGGGTGCCTATCATCGCGCCCCCGCCCCCCCCACCGCCCCGCAGCGCACCATTCGTTTCCATCTCCGCATCTGAAGGACACGTAGTCCTCGTTGAAGCAACTTGATGAGGATTCCCCTCCTAACGACGTGACAGAACCTATGAAGAACTGCACTCCTTGAATCCATAAATGCTAACAGGATCCAAGGAGTTTTCCATCAATGGCCGAAAAAGAAATGGTCCTGAACATAATAACTGCCAAGTATTCCTCTAGACGGAGGCATCATTCACTTTTTCTTTTTTTAACTTATTTTCTTTTTATGTTTTACAATAAACTGTATATATTTAGAGTGTACAATTTGGTACCCCAATCTTCCAATTCATTCCCCCCCAACCCTCCCCACTTTCCCCACTTGGTGTCCATATGTTTGTGCTCTACATCTGTGTCTCTATTTCTGCCTTGCACACCAGTTGATGTGTACCATTTTTCTGCAGTCCACATATATGTGTGAATATACAATATTTGTTTTTCTCTTTCTGACTCACTATCTTTCACTTGTTAACAACAGTAACGACGATGACGCCGACGACAAGGACAAGGATAAGGACCGGAAAAACAACAACAGAGAGAGCACTGGGCGAGTTTTCCACTTCTTAAAGGAAGGAGGCCGTGTTCCCAGGCAGGTTGGCTCAGCTGCACAGTTTCCTCCGGTGACTATTCCTGGGGGCACCGTCGAGGTGATGCACGAAACACACAGGAGGAGGCCTTCTTGAATGTCCTGCCCAGGAAATGGGGACATGATTCCAGCAGTGGCAATGGCTGCCCTTCTCTTTAGGGTGACACACGGGCCTGATGGCACTGGGCAAACCCTCCCCTCCCTCCCTCCCTCCCTCCCACCTTCCTTCCTTCCTTCCTTCCTTCCTTCTTGAGGCTCTTGGCCTCCCCACTTTAAGGAAGAGCCCAGGGCCCAGCAGAAAAGACCTTCTGCTGATCCTTGCCAGGGGGCTCTCATTTTACACACTTGAATAGGATCAGTAGACACCGTCATCCCATGAGAAGCAGACAATATCATCTAAAAGCCTACTTTCCTGGTGTCTCAGCGTGCAGGGCTCCTCCTTCTCAGGGATCTTGCGCTCTGTAGGGATAATTCACATGCTGGGGGAGTAGGTTCCCAATAGCATCTTATGAAATGGATTACAGGATGTCTTCCTTTGAAAAAGATAAAGATTATTTGGGAAAGTTATTCATATGAAGCACATGGATGATATCCTCTCTGATCTATATATTAGAGTTGACCGTTGAACAACCAACATGGGGGATTAGGGGGGCCGACCCCACACACACCATTGAGAACCCATGCATAACTTCACAGTCCAAGCTCTGTATCGGGGCTTGCACCTCTGAGTACTCAGCAACCAGAGATCCTGCAGTGTCATAGTGCACAGCTATGGAAAACATCCCCTTATGAGTCACACACACACACACACGCGTGCGCGTGTGCGCGTGCTCGAGCGCAGACATCTCAACTTTGTTACACAAGAGTTAGTGGTGTTCGAATAATCTTAGAAGTGACGACTGCTGTCTGATGAAATCAATGGATCGATCAATCAATCTATGACACTACACTTTGTATTTCCTAGTCTCAAAATGATTTGGAATTTGGCTCCTTAGAAGTTTAGCTTGGTCCTTCAAGGACAGTGTCAGTCAGAGAGAAAATAACATTTCTTCAAATCATGGAAGTGAAATAGTCCTGGACGCTTATGTGAAACATTAACAGAATTTTTCTTCTTTATTTTATAAGATAACTGGAATTAGGAAGAAAATCTCCTCGTGAAAAACCAGGTGCTACCTTTCCTTGACTGACGATCGAAGAGGAGAAAGCATTTTCTGGGCCCATGCAACTTGAGAGAAGTTCTAACTTTTCTGGAAAAGAAAGATTCCCACCCTCCCCTTGCTCGGCCATGCTAGAAACCTTCCCCTGCCCCAAACTCTGACGTGTCCCCTTGTTTGGCCTCACTGTGTGTCGTCCGTGGGCACGGGAACACACTTGCATTCCGTAACAGGAGAGCCTATGGAGAAAAGATCTCTGGCCACTTTCATGGGATCTGCATTGCTGGCTAGGTAAACCTAAGACATCAAAAGAAGTGCCTTGGAACACATGCTCCTTCCACACTGGTCACCTCATAGGATTCCTAAATGACTCTGATTCAGCACTCACTCGACTTGGCTGTGTTTCTGTGCTTCCTGACCTAAAGGATCTATCTGGATATGCCACCCGATAGAAGCTGAAATAAATTCACTTTGGATGTGTGTGAATGCCATTCATACAGAGAGTGGGGACTGCAGGGAGCTCTTGTGGATAAAGAAAAATGGGGGAACACATGTAGGCGACAGCACATAAAGTATAGAAAGATACACGAAGGTTTCCTTCGTTCGCGGGTTGGGAAGGGGGAACGACAGAACATTCCCTGCTTCTACTCCACGCACGCAGGCAGGCAGGCAGGCAGGCAGGCACCGGAGTGGGGTGGGGTGGGGGGAGCTGGCTCCTTACCCCACCCACCAGGGACGCGTGCGCGTTTAAAGAGACCAGGAGCAACGTGGTGGCGGTGGCGATGAGGAAGGAGGACCATGTTCAAGGTGTGGATTTGCGGTGAGGGCTACGTGAGGTGACTAAGAACTCGGTGCAGTGAGCGGCCCATACAAGGACAGAAGCGATGGTCCCCTAATGCTTGCAGGGCCTGGACAGGAGCATGAACGGGAGCCCATGTCCCCAGGTTGGCATCATGACACTAGTTCATCCCTGTGAAACAGGATGTGTTTTCTGTGTTCTCCTGTCTTGACAAACACACGTCTTTACCTGTGTCTCCGTACAACGACGGTCTCTGCGTGACAGTCGGCAGAACATCCCCAGAGACAATTATCACAGAGACCTGAGGTTCTGCTTGGCTGGCAATGCTTGTGTGAATGCTGCAGTGAGATACAGACAGACAGACAAACAGACAGACACACACACACACACACACACACACACACACACACAAACACACACCCCTACCTATAATTATGTGTATTTAATACGATATCTTTATTGATTTTCTGTCTCAGATGACTAATGATGCTGTCAGCCTCATGATTTTCACACAGGGTTTCTGTGTGTGTCCTACTGTCGGGACAACATAGCCGGTCTGTGTCATGGAAACAGAGACACCGTGGGAGTCACAGGAATGAAGACCTCGTTCTAGGAACTGGACCTTCCAGAGGCCTGGGAGCAGCTGGGCAGGGCAGGGCAGGGCTGGGCTGGGCTGCGGAGGAGGGGAGGGGAGGGGAGGGGAGGGAAGGCTGTGGCTCTCAGTCCTCTGAGTGCCCGGTGGCAGTGGCGGAGGTGGCAGTGCCGATGGAGCTGTCAGCGCCCGCAGGGAAAGGTAGCCACCGATGTGCGGGGCCACAGGGGAGACATGGAGAGACTCGGGGGAAGGCACAGCTGTCCCTCGGTGGATCTGCAGCCAGGCAGCCAAGAGTGGCCTGGGTCACTGTCGTCCAGGGGGCACCAGCTGGGAACACTAGCCAGACGCAGGGCGGCGGGTGTGTGTGTGTGTGTGTGTGTGTGTGTGTGGATGGACAGCCTTCCACCCTGCACCTCTGTGCCCACCTGTCACCGTGTGGGATGGTGACAGCCTGCAGAGAGCCTTGGCTGTGGCTTCATTTCCAATGCCTACATCCCATCCAGCGTTCTCTTCTCACCAACCCTACTCTGGGGTCGCACGGGGAGGGGGAGACTCAGAAAGGCGGTTCCCAGGCTGCCCCCGCATGGAAGTCACATGAGCCTCCGGACATGGCCGTGCCACGTCAAACAGGCGTCTGGAGGTAGGTCAGACTTTCCATTGTGTTACGGTTTGTTTCCTTGGGAGAAGTTGTGTCTCTTAGGCCAGGAGCAACTGGAATTGTCGGTCAAAGTCCTCAGGCAGCCCTTTGACTTGGAGGCCGAGCACAAGTTTGACACGGTATGTTTCCGGTGACATGGAATTGCAGATGGCCCACGAAGCATGCTCTCGCCAATACTGCCAAGCCTGTGGTCTCACAGGGGACGGTCTCCTCGACCGAGATGTCACCATCTCGGGAGTCCGCACCTGGAGCAACACGGTGACCTCAGGACGGGCGCCCTGTCTGTGCGCCCCATCCGGATGCGCATGGACGGGAATGGAGCAGCTCTGGGAACGGTGGACAATGCCAGCTCTTGTTCTTCTGCTCTGCTGCCTGCCGTGTGCACGGCTGTGGAGAGGGACGAGCCGCTGTGGAGAGGGATGAGCCGAGTCCAGTGTCTCTGAACCCACCCCAGGTAAAGAGGAGCAGGAAAGTGGGTGTGGGCCCTCCTCGTGTGTGGCCAGGATCCTGTGCGGGGGGAGAGTCCCTGACCCTCCCGCTGAGAGGAAGGTGCGAGGGGTGGATCGGCGGCGGCGTCTTTCCTCGGGGCCCCAGAGCTTCTGCGGCTCCGATCTCCCCTCTTCACAGTTCTAGTTGGCGCCCGCCCCAGCACAACCTACCTGAGAGCTTCCCTGGTATCCGGAAGCGATGGCTTTGTGTTTTGAGGACGCAAGGGGAGAAAGAGCTGAGCAAAGCTTTTCCTGGAACCTGAGTGTCTATGGGTGTGTCTGGCCCATCACCAGTGAGCGTGCTGAGTGCCACTTCCTGAGGGCAGGTGCTCTTTAAGGAAAGTATGGCTTCGTATCTTTGTGACACGCAGGCCCTTCTAGAATGTGGAGCGAGTTTCTCAAGAATCCCAGCAGAATCCCAGGTGCTGTGGAGGCTAAGGCCTCAAAGGTCCGGCTCCATCCCTCTCTCCATCCTGGCCTGGCCTGGCCTGGCTGGGCCCCTAAGGACCCTGCTGGCCTCTAGAGTGGCCCTGCTTCTCGGTTGGTTTCCATGCTGCTGCTCACAGAGCCATCTTCTCCAAAGGCAGCCGACCGCCGTATTCCTTCCGTGGAGGCCTGGCACGCTCTCCTCGGCTTGGATGATAGCACGAGAGGACTGACAAGCTGGGTCCTTCCTCCAGGGCTGACCTTTTACAAACTCCACCTTGAAGAGGGGTAAGTCAGCATGTCATTCTCACGTGTAAGATGGAGATGGGACCCAAGGGGCCAGTTCCTAGCTCTACCACTTGGGAGAGTGGGGGACTCTTCTGTCAAGGAAACGGAGAGCTCATACTTGATGGTGCGGTTGTCAGAAGCCTTTTTCTAAGCCTCCCCTGGCCCCACTGTGTCAGAAAGACGTGTCCCTCCACCTGCCGGGGACTTGATGAAGGAGAGTCACTCTGGTAGAAGTACCCGAAGCTCGATGACTTCACTGCCGTCTCCCTTTCTCTGGCACGGGCCCGCCCCTGGAGGAGCCCTGTCTTCACCTGGCCGTGACGGCACCGCTCAGGGGAGCTGGAGACAGGACCCCAATGAGGGCAGGTGGATGGGAGCCTGTTCAAAATGACCTACACACCCAATCTGCCGTAGACATGGTCCACAGATTGTGGACGTGCCTGTGCCCCGAAGACATCCGTGTGGCCCCGGGCATCCGGCAGCCATCTTCTCCATGTTCGCCTGACCTGTGCTCTCGCTCTTTTCTCCGGAGCACTCGCCTGATGATTCGTGGGGGAATGAAACCCCAGCTGGCAGGAGCCAAATGATCTTCCCAACACAAGGGAAAAGAAGAGGTGGGGTCCCGCATCCCTCCAATGTGTCTGTGCCTAAGAATGAGTTTCTAAGAAATCTCATCCTCCTTTAGCTCCCTTAACTCTCCCCCGCCCCCCTCCCCGCCCCCCCGCCCGGCGCCCGCCAGCCCGGGCCATAGTATAGTTACTTTCCCAGATTTCCTCCCTCTCCTCAGCAGAACCGAAGAGATTGTAGGTGTTGCCACTTCTCTGAGTCTTTCTTTGCTTTCTTAGGAGGGCTGCCCCATGTCACGTAAAACTTGGAAGACATACACGCGTGAGCATCTCTCCTTGTGATTCTAACCCAGGGAAGAGCATTTAAAAATCGAAAGGAGGCAAACTAGGGTTCAGGCACCCAGAGTTGAGCCGGGTGGCCACTGGGAAGAGAGTTCCAGATGCCTTCCTGTTTGGGGGGGGGAATCTCCCCCTCTGCCCCTCTTGAGTCCTCGTGGCTGGACTCATCCTAACATGGACTCAAGGCGGATAGAGGAAGCGGGAGCGGGAACACGTGTTCGTTTGTTGTTGTTGTTGTTGTTGTTGTTGTTGTTTTACCTTCTAGCCCTGAGAAGTGGCTGAGGCAGGCAGCTTTTCGACTGTGTAGACCAAGGGACAGTACATGTGTGAGACAGGGATCAGACCGAGAGACTTAGCTTTCGGGTGTGCCCTGAGCGAAGGAAGACTCTAAACAGAGTTTGGGCTTGGGGCGGTCCCTGAAAGAAGTCACAGTGTTTGTCTCCCTAGGCTTCTCGGCCCGAATGAATTCCCTGCTTTGGGGATCGGAGCGTCCTCCTAACTCCAGGTGCAGATGCAGGGAGTGCGCCTTTCTCCGGAGAGAGAGATGGATGTCTCGCTTTCAGGGAGACACAAAGGAGAGCCCGAGGGTCCCTCTTGTGTTGGCCGCCTGCTTGAGGTCACCATCACGCCAAATGATCACTGTGCCACGGAGGTGCATTTTGGCGTGGCCTATCCTGGGCTCCACAGCCACCTCCCTGAGAACGGGTATGGTCAGAACCGTAGGAAGCTCAAGGGCGCCGCCAGCCGCTTTCAAAAACATATCTGTCAGCACCTGCTGGCTGCAACCGCGAGGTTTCCAAGTGCCCTCCGCATATTCTCCCCCTCCCCCGCAACGACCTCATCACTTCCAATCCTGGCGAACAATGTATGGAACCTTTGCTGGGGTTTTCGTTTGTTTCTCTTTTGTGGGGTTTCTCTCTCTCTCTCTGTCTCTCTGTCCCTCTGTCTGTGTCTCTGTCTCTGTCTCTGTCTCTGTCTCTCTCTCTCTCTCTCTGTCACACGCGCTCTGATGTTCGGGGCCTAATGGGAGAAATGAAATCAAGCGAGGGGTTTTGCCCTCAGGTTGCCTTGGTCTCGGGTTGACTTGTGTGCGCTGAGAAAGACGGCCTTTACTGAAGGCCCTGCGCAGACTTTTTGACACCCCCGATCCATGGAATCCTGAAGCGGTGGAACCTAGAAATCTTTCGGTCTCCTTTTGATTTGGAAATCTTCTCCTTGACAGAAAGAAGCCTTTTTAAAAGAGAAAAAGAAAAAGTGGAACTGCATGAGCAGATCGGTTTTTAGATCTCAGCCGGGCGGCTGCCCGGTTCTCTGGGGAGAACTGTCTTCATCTTGCAAATCTGTACACACAGCCCACAGTGGCCTGGGATGGAGGCCAGTGGACTGGATTGGGCAGAACCTGAGACCAGAGGAAAGAGAAAAAAAATAAGAAAAATGGTGGTGGTGGTTGGGGGGAGGGGGGAAGAGGTCCTGCTTTGAAAAATAGGAACTGCTGGCAGGGCTCCCTCACCCCCACCCCCCCCACCCCAAAGTAGGACTGTGTATCCAGGCGTAGAAATGATACTGTGCCAAGAAGGCAAGCGCTGTTGAGACTGCTGTTCCTATGATGTTACAAACCGAAAGCGATGCTTTCTGGTCGAGGCTCTCCATGACAATCTACTAAGCAAATCATACGTTGGCTGTTTTGGACGTTCTCTGCAGTTTTCATGGGAGTGAGGAAGAGCCGTTTGTACATGTTTTGATACAATGTTTTGAATGCTGTGGGACCATGGTATGTTTCCGCCGTGGATGAACAAGGTTGCCTTTTCCAGCTTCCGCTTGCATGGTCATTTCCTGGTCCTGACGACCCACCCCCCCCCGGCCCCAAGTGAGGGAGGCCTGTGTGTCTTTGTGTCCATTTAGAAGGGTTGGTGCTTGATGCCAGCATGATATCCAAATCTTGATTTTGGACTTACCAAACTACTGTTGGGAGTTTGTTTCTTGTCTTAATCTCCCTTAACTCTTGCAGTCACCTGAGTGTCCAGTCTTGATCTCGCGTCTCTCTCTGCCTCTGTCTCTGTCTCTCTCGCTCTTTCCTTTTGTTGATTTCTTCAAGGCAAGCCATCTTTTTCCTCCTCCTCCTCCTCCTCCTCCTCCTCCTCCTCCCCCTCCTCCTCCTCCCTCCCCCTCCTCCTCCTCCCCCACCACCCTCCTCTTCCTCTTGCTCCTTTCTCTGCCCCCCTCCCCCCTCCCTCCCTCCTCCCCCGCCCTTTTAAAATTGAAGTCTAACAGACTGACAAGAGTATATTGGTTTTCAGGTGTATACCCTAGCGAGTGGCTATGTTTACACATGACCCAGGGATCTCCGTGATAAGTCTCGTTACTGTCTGTCACCATTCGATGTCATGACAGTAGGATGGACTCTATTCCGCCTGCTGTACATGACATCCTGCGAGTGCGTTGTTTATTTCATAACTAGAAGTGTGCACCGCTTCCTCTCCCTCACCTATTGCACTCGTCTCCCTCTTCCCCCCCTCCCTCCCTCCTCTGGCCACCCCCCATTTGTTCCTTTTAGGTGTCGATGAACCTGTTTACGGTTCCTTCTTTGTGTTCATGTGTGTGTATTGCTGTGCACGTTCTTCACAGACATGATAGTCTCGCGACCTGAGGTATCTTGTGTAGTGCAATGCCCTCTGGGTCTCTCCATGTTTCCGCGGATGGCAAGACCTCATTCCCTGGTAGGGTTGAGTCATAAACGTGCGTGCGCCTGTGTGTGACTAGGTAGAGACGTATGCACACAGAGAGTGCTATCGGTATGTCCCTAACTATGGCTACATAGGGATAGGTGTGGATACACATACACGTGTGTGTATGTGTCACCCTCACCCCCTCGGTGGGCACGTAGTGGAGTTGCTGGGTCACGTGGCAGTTGTTGGTGCAGTGCTTTCAGGGACTTCTGTGCTGTTTTCCGTAGTGTCATCTGTTGTCGGGGAGCCATTCTGTCAGGCACCAGGTGATATCTCTGAGTCCTCCAGCATGACATGGTGGTGGTCTCTCTCAGCGTGAAAAATAGGTGTCCCGTCAGGAGCCACTTTCCTCTGCCGTTTGGAACTTGCTGTCGTGATTCCAGATCCTGGGCCTGGCCGTGTATGCTTGTGCAGAGAAATGCCAGCGCTTTTTATCATACCCTCCATTTAAAAAAAAAAATTGTTCTGTATTTGATGGGCTGCGTTGGGTCTTTTTTTGCTGTGCGTGGGCTTTCTTTCCGTTGTGGTGAGTGGGGGCTCCCCTTCGTTGTGGTGCGCAGGCTCCTCATTGCCAGTGGCTTCTCTTGGTGCGGAGCACGGGCTCCAGGCACGGGGGCTTCAGGAGTTGCGGCACATGGGCTCAGTCGTTGTGGCTCACGGGCTTCGTTGCTCTGCGGCATGTGGGACCTTCCTGGAGCAGGGATCGAACCCGTGTCCCCTGCAGTGGCGGGCGGATTCTTAAGCAGTGCGCCAGCTAGGCAGCCCCAGTTGTTTCTTGTATTTCAGGGAAAAGGTTTCCTTTGGCTTTTGGTTTTGTCCCCGCCCCCACCCCCCAAGAAAGGTACTGTTGGTTGCTTTGTTGACAGTGGAAAACTGTGTTGCGGTTGCTGTTGGAGTGGTGGGGGTCGTCGTCCTTGTTGCTTTGTTTCCTTTGTGGGCGTTGTTTTCTGTTGGTTTTTTCTGGCTTTGTTTCCTTGTGGATGAAAATGCCTGGTCTTGGTCTGCTCTGTTCAGGCCTCCTGCCCGCTTTCCCCATCGGGTTGCTTGTTCTGGGGGGCTGCGTTGCATGAGGCCTTGCTCTGTATTGGACAGGAACCTCTTATGGGACATGCTTGAGGTTTTCAGATGCGTGTGTGTGTGTACGTGTACACGTGTGTGTGTCTGTACGTGTACACGTGTGCATACACGTACATATGTGTGTGCCTTTACGTACTCCTTGAAGGGCCACAGCAGTCCCAGAGCTTGACTTTGACTTTTTGGTAGTTTGGCTTGGTTTGATTTTGGTGGGACGACAGGTCACTGTGAACCTTTGCTGTAAATCTCTCTCTCACACGCACGCGCGCGCGGCGCGCGCAGGCACACTCACCACGTTGCATTGTGTAGATGTCCTGGAACGCGGTTTCTTTAGTGGATGGCTGTTGACACGCTGCTCCCCGCCCCCCCGCCCCCGCCCCTGCCCCCCGCCCGCCGGTGACTGTGGTCAGTCCGTTTTGAAATCCACGTTCTGACCTCAAGGGGCGTGTTCCCCACCCACACACCCATGTGTTCTCTTTGGACTTTGTCGTGGTCTGTGCGGAAATAGATGTTTGTTTCCATTTGTGTGGGGCCAGAGTGTATGTTTACTTTCGTTTCTAGCTTCCGGGCTCTGCGTGTCAGCTTTCCAAAGCCCTTCTCCATGCCAGAAGGGATGAATTCCTGCGTCGTTCTCGGAGCGCTTGCCTGGTTTCGTTTCGCTGGTCCCCGCCTTCCCTCCCTCCCTCCCTCCCTCCCTCTCACCCTCCGGGGAGCTGGGGATCTCGCTTGTGGCACTGTGGGCGTCTCCGTGGAATTCCCCGCGCCCCTCCATGGCCTGGAATCGCGTCCCCTTCCAGGCAGCCTCCCGGCGGCATCTTGCCAGCTACCCCCGCCCCCGTGTGCTGCCGGGGATCGGGACGCGCCGTGTCATGTCGTGTCGTGTCGGGCAGGGAGCTAGCTCCGAGGCGGACCCCTCGGGGCCGCGCGGGATGCCCGCCCCGCTCTGGGAGGAGCTCGGGGCGTTTGGGCGGCCCGGCGCTCCGGCGTCCTCGGTGGCCGGCCGGCGACCGGGATCCGGCCCGGGGACGTTCGAGCCGGTTGTCGGGCGCCACCTGGCGGCCGCTTTTATATTGTCCCTTCCCTCTGGAGCTCCGGCGACCTTGTCGAGGGCTGTGACTCAGCCGCCGGGCCCGAAGCAGAGTTCCGGGAGGCGAGCCACGCTGGTGCTGTCAGCCCCGGTGGCGCCGAGACGTAGGCACCTCCTGCTGTCGCCTGAGATTGGGCCTGCAGATCTATGGGGCTGTGACTGCCGCCGCGCTCCCGAGCCGGGGCGGAGGGGCCGCCTGGCCGGGGT
The DNA here is from genome assembly GCF_030028045.1 of Hippopotamus amphibius kiboko. Classification (NCBI taxonomy): domain Eukaryota; kingdom Metazoa; phylum Chordata; class Mammalia; order Artiodactyla; family Hippopotamidae; genus Hippopotamus; species Hippopotamus amphibius. Next base: position 526 of record NW_026648467.1, on the reverse strand, counting down.
CGACCAGCATGCGCCCGTGCCCCTCCGGCTGCGGGAACCCATGTCGTGTCGTGCCGCCGCGGTGGGAGAGGAGAGGGTCTGCCGCGCCCGGAGCGCCTGGGACTTGGTGGCCCGGCCTTCTCCTGGGCCGCCCTTGGGAGCGTTCGTTCCCCGACCCCCCCCACCTCCCTTCCCGGTGACCCCGCGTCCCGCTCCGGAGGTGGGGACCGGCTCGGGCCGAGCGTTGAGGCCGGTGGAGGCCGCCACGGGCTCGGTGGTGGACGCGCGTGCGTCCCAGTCGTCAGATTCTTTCGGACCAATGGTTTTCCGAGCCAGACTCCAGAGGTGAGGACCGGCCTGGGCCGCCAGCGGTGACCCGGAGAGGCTGGCCCGGGCCTGGGTGCGTTGCCCCGTGGGCTCCGGGCGTCTCCCTGGAGAAATGGGTTCAAGTCCCGATGGGTCCGGAGACATGGACGGACCGGCCCCTGCTCGCGCAGGTGGCCGGCGAGGGTGCACCCGGCCTGTCAGCGTGCCCACGTGGGTCCCA
>NW_026648466.1:0-61914 GCF_030028045.1 Hippopotamus amphibius kiboko | reverse complement strand
TCCCTGGGCCCGACTTGGTGGGAGAAATGCTAGGCACCTCCCCTAGTTCTCCAATCTTGGAGGGTCGCTCCCCCTTGGGTTCTCTTCTTCCTCACCCCCTCTCTTCTATTCCCCCAGGACCCTCACAGCTGCAGGGGGCACTGAAAGGCAGGAGACCAGACTCTGATGCCCAACAGGCTTCTCAGGGCCAACTGGGCTAGGGTAACGCCTGCGGCACTTCCCCAGATCTCCCAGTCTCCTAAGGTTCCTGTCTGCCTCTCTTCCTCTCCCCCACCCCCCACTCTCCTAGGTCCCAAGCAGCTGGAGGGGGCCTGGAGTGTGAAAGCCCAGGTCTGTGAGCCTAGCAGGCTTCCCAGAGCTAGTAGGCAGGGGAAATACCTTCTCCGCCTCCCTTGATCCTCCAATCCCAGAAGGCCCCCTCCCCTGCCTGCCTCTGCTCTTCTTCCCTGCTTTGCTTCTACACCCCTAGGACCAGTGAGACCAAGAGGGGCCCCTGGAGGACTGAAGACCAGGCCTGGGGGCACAACAGGCCTCCCGGTGCCAAGTGGGTAGGGAGATTTCCCGCAGTGTCTACCCCTGATCCTCTGGTCCTGCAAGGTCCCCCCCCACTGCTGTCTGCCTCTCTTCCTCTTCTCCTCTCCTACCTCCCTCCCAGGCTTGTACGACCCACTCAGCCAGAGAGACCGAGGGACCAGACTCAGGAGCCCAGCAGGCTTCTTGGGCCAGTGGGCAGCGGAAATGCCTTCCACTCCTCCCCTGATCCTCTGATCCCAGAGCATCCCTCCCCTCTTCTGTCGCTCTTCTTTTCCCCCCACTGCTTCCCTCCTGTACTTCTAGGATCAACGGCCTGGAGGAGCCTTGGAAGGTGGAGGACCCGCCCAGAAGAAATACCCAGCGGTGCCTCCCCTATTCTTCTGACCTGGAGAGATCCCTTCCCACCCCCACTGTCTGCCTCGCCACCCCCCCACACCCCAGGATCCTCGTGCCGGAGGGGGGCCTGGAGAGTAAAGGACCAAGCCTGGGAGCCCAGTCGGCCTCCCTGCCAAGAGGGCAGGCAAAGTGCCCTCTCGCCTCCCCATCCCCCAATCTCAAGGCCCCCACCCCACCTGTCCACCTCTCCACCTCCTCACTCCTCCTCCCTCCTTCACACACCCCCAGGACCCAGGCAGCCCAGCGGGGGCCTTGGAGGTGGAGGACCCTGCTGGGGGGCCCAGCAGGCCCTCCAGCTGGGGAGCTCAGCAGGCCTCCTGGCCTCCTGGGTGGGAGAAACCCAGTTGCAGTTTCCTGATCTCCCCAGCCCTCAACGGTCCCTCCAGACCTCCCCCAGCCACCCCCCAGGGGCGCTGGTCCAGTGTGGCTTCCCCTTCCCCGCCCCCCTGACTTGCCCCAGGTCCTACCTGGTTGCTGCGGGGTTCCCGCAGTCTGCTTGGGTCTCAGGTCCCCCGCTGGCATCTGGCAACTGATCTATTTGTGGGGAGATGTGATCTCTGCATCTTCCCAGGCTGTCATCTTGACTCCGCCCCCTTCATTAATATGTAAATAAAATATTAATTAACATTATATCATTATGAACTCAGGATCAATGAACAAGTGTAGGATTATGACTTCCTTTATACTTTTACAACATTCCTTGAGGCCTTTAGATTTCCTCCTTTGATTTCCCTACCCCTTGTCTTCCCACTCTATTACAGGAGATTGAATATGGTTCCCTGTGTTATACAGTAAGACCTTGTTGTTTATCTATTTCATATATAGTAGTTTGTATCTGCTAATCCCAAACTCCTAATTTATCTCTTCCCCACCCACTTTCCCCTTTGCTAACCACAAATTTGTTTTCTATGTCTATGAGTCTGTCTCTGTTTTGTAAATAGGTTCATTTGTATCCTATTTTAGATGCCACACGTAAGTAACATCATATGGTGTTTATCTTCCTCTTCCTGACTTATTTCCCTTAGTATGATAATCTCCAGGTCCATCCATGTTGCTTCCAATGGCATTATTTCATTCTTTATCATGGCCCCGTAAGTATTCTATTGTATACATGTAGCAGATCTTTATGTGCTCCTCTGTAAATGGACATTAGGTTGCTCACATGTCTTGGCTACTGTAGATAGTGCTGCTGTGAACATTGGGGTGCGTGTATCTTTTCAAATTGCAGCTTTTTCTGGATAGAGGCCCCAGACTGGGATTGCTGGGTCACATGGCAACTCTATTTTGAGTTTTTTTAAGAAACCTCCATACTGTTTTCTAAAATAGCTGCACCAATTTACATTCCTACCTCCAGTGTAGGAGGGTTCCCTTTTCTCCAGGCCCTCTCCAGCATTTCTTATTTGTAGTATTTTTCTCTTTTTTTTTAAACCTTGAAGATCACCGTTTTTAAAATTTATTAATTAATTAATTAATTAATTTATTTATTTATTTATTTATTGGCTGCATTGGGTCTTTGTTGCTGGGCCCGGGCTTTCTCTAGTTGTGATGAGCAGGGGCTGCTCTTCGTTGTGGTGCGCAGGCTTCTCAGTGCAGTGGCTTCTCTTGCTGCAGAGCTCAGGCTCTAGGCTGGCAGGCTTCAGTAGTTGCAGGGTGCGGACTCAGTAGTTGAGGCGCACGGGCTCAGTTGCTCTGCGGCATGTAGGATCTTCCCGGACCAGGGATTGAACCCGTGTCCCCTGCATTGGCACGTGGGTTCTTAACCACTGCGCCACCAGGGAAGCCCTGTCGACTTTTTAATGATGGCCATCCTGACTGTTGTGAGGTGCTACCTCATTGTATTTTTGATTTGCATTTCTCTAATAATTAGTGATATTGAGCATCTTTTCATGTGCCTGTTGGCCATCCGAATATCTCCTTTGGAGAAATGTCTATTTAGGTACATGGACACATCTTTATCCTCCAGAGTTCATAGTTCACATGAGGGGTTATTCCTGGTATTACACATTCTGTGTGTTTAGATGAATATATAATGATATGTATCCACCAGTGTAGTATCATACAGGGTGTTTTCACTACCCTAAAAACCCTCTGTGTTCTGCCTCCCTGCAATACTGTCAACGACTGATTTTTTTATGTCTCCATGGTTTTGCCTTTTCCAGAATTCAGGTGGTTGGGAGGGATCATCCAGTGTGCAGGCCGCCCTTTCAGACTGGCTTCTTTCACTTAGTAGTATGTGTTTAAGTTTCTTCCATGTCTTTTCATGAATTGGTAACTCATTTTTAGCACTGAATAATATTCCATTGTCTTTTTATACCACAGTGTATTTATCCATTCACTTTTTAAAGGACATCTTGAATGCGTCCAAGTTTTGGCAGTTCTAAATAAAGTTCCCGTAAGTTTCCGTGTTCAGGTTTTCATGTGGACATAGATGTCAGCATTTGAGTACATGCCAAGAACAGTGATTCCTGGATTGTGTGAGATGAGTATGTTTAGTTTTGTAGGAAACTGCCAGACTGTCTTCCAAAGTGGCTGCATCATTTTGCATTCCCACTAGTAGTGTATGAATTTGCGTTGCTTTGCATCCTCTCCAGTATTTGCTGTTGTCAGTGTTTTGGATTTTGGCCATCCTAAAAGGTGTGTGGTGGTATCTCATTGTTGTAATTCTCAATTCCTGGGACTTCCCTGGTGGCACAGTGGTTAAGAGTCTGCCTGCCAATGCAAGGGACATGGGTTTGATCCCTGGTCCAGGAAGATCCCACATGCCATGGGGCAACTAAGCCCATGTGCCACAACCACTGAGCCTGCACTCTAGAGCCCGCCAGCCACAACTACTGAGCCCATGTGCCGCAAGTACTGAAGCACCTAGGGCCAGTGCTCAGCAACAAGAGAAGCCACTGAAATAAGAAGCCTGTGCACCACAACAAAGAGTAGCCCACCCTTGCTACAGCTAGAGAAAGCCCTCGCAGCAACGAAGACCCAATGCAGCCAAGAACAAATAAATAAATAAATTTATAAAAAAATCTCAATTCCCTAATGACATGTGATATGGAACACCTTTTCATATGTTTCCTTGCCGTGTGTATATCTTCTTTAGTGAGGTGTCTGTTAAGACCTTTTGCCCATTTTTAAAAATTAGACTCTCCATTTTCTTATTGCTGTTTTAAGAATTCTTTGTAAATGTTGAATGATAGTCCTTTATCAGATCTGCCTTTTGCAGATATTTTCTCGTAACCTGTGGCTTGTCTTTCCTTTCTCTTGACATTGTCTTTTGCAGAGCAGAAGTTTTGAATTGTCATGAAGTCCAGTTTACCAATTATTTCTTTCCTGGATTGTACTTTGGTGTTGTATTTAAAATATCCTCATCATACTTGTCACCTAGATTTTCTTCTGTGTTATCTTCTGGGAGTTCTGTGGTTTTGCATTTTAGTGTGATCCATTTGAGTTAATGTTTGTGGAAGGTGTAAAGTCTGTGTCTAGATTCATTTTTTTTTCGCGTGTGGATGTCCAATTATTCCAGCATCATTTGTTGAAAAGACTATCCTTGTTCTACTGTCCTTTGCTGCCTTTGTCAAAGATTAATTGTCTATGTTTGTGTAAGTATTTCTAGGCTCTGTATTCTGTTTCATACATTTATTTTGTTATTCTTTTATGAATATCATCCTGTCTTGATCACTGCAGCTTTATAGTAAGTTTTGAAGTCAGGTGGAGTCAGTCCTCAGACTTGCTTTTCTTTACTTAAAAGTCTGTTCCTAGTTGCTCCAAACCTGTACAACTCCTTTATTTCAGTGGGTTCATGCATGTCTATGTTGTAATCCTTCCTGCTCTTACGAAGCCTATCCTGACCACCTTATCAGTCACTTCACTTTCTTTGTTTATTTAATAATTTATATTGAAATTTGTAGCTAGTCATCTTTTCTTCTTTGTTTTTAAATTTTATTTATGTATTTATTATTTTTGGGGGGTACACCAAGTTCAATCATCTGTTTTTATACACATATCCCCGTATTCCCTCCCTCCCTTGACTCCCCCCTCACCCTCCCTCGAGTCCCCCCTACCCTCCCTGTCCCAGTCCTCTAAGGCATCTTCCATCCTCGAGTTGAACTCCCTTTGTTATACAACAGCTTCCCACTGGTTATCTACTTTACACTTGGTAATATATATATGTCTGTGCTACTCTCTTGCTTCGTCTCAGCTTCCCCTTCACCTCCCGGCCCCTCCCAAGCCTCGAGTTCTCCAGTCCATTCTCTGCACCTGCGTCCTTGTTCTTGTCCCTGAGATCATCAGTACCATTTTTAGATTCCGTATATGTGAGTTAGCATACAATATTTGTCTTTCCCTTTCGGACTGACTTCACTCTGTATGACAGACTCTAGGTCTATCCACCTCATTACATAGAGCTCCATCTCATCCCTTTTTATAGCTGAGAAATATTCCATTGTATATATATGCCACATCTTCTTTATCCATTCATTTGTTGATGGGCATTTAGGTTGCTTCCATGTCCTGGCTATTGTAAATAGTGCTGCAGTAAACATTATGGTACATGTTTCTTTTGGGATTATGGTTTTCTTTTGGTATATGCTCAGTAGTGGAATTACTGGATCATATGGTAGTTCTAGTTGTAGTTTTTTAAGGAACCTCCGAATTGTTTTCCATAGTGGTTGTACCAACTTACAATCCCACCAATAGTGCAGGAGAGTTCCCTTTTCTCCACACCCTCTCCAACATTTGTTGTTTCCAGATTTTGTGATGATGGCCATTCTGATCGGCGTGAGGTGACACCTCATTGTGGCTTTGACTTGCATTTCTCTAATGATTAGTGATGTTGAGCATCTTTTCATGTGTTTGTTGGCCATCTGTTTGTCTTCTTTGGAGAAATGTCTATTTAGGTCTTCCGCCCATTTGTGGATTGGGTTATTTGCTTTTTTGGTATGAAGCTGCATGAGCTGCTTGTATATTTTGGAGGTTAATCCTTTGTCCGTTGTTTCATAGGCAACTATTTTTTCCCATTCTGAGGGTTGCCTTTTAGTCTTGTTTATGGTTTCTTTCACTGTGCAAAAGCTTTTAAGTTTTATGAGGTCCCATTTGTTTATTCTTGATTTTATTTCCATGATTCTAGGAGGTGGGTCAGAAAGGACCTTGCTTTGATGGATGTCATAGAGTGTTCTGCCTATGTTTTCCTCGAGGAGTTTGATAGTGTCTGGCCTTCCATGTAGGTCTTTAATCCATTTGGAGTTTCTTTTTGTGTATGGTGTTAGGAAGTGTTCTAAGTTCATTCTTTTACATGTTGCTGTCCAATTTTCCCAGCACCACTTATTGAAGAGGCTGTCTTTTTTCCATTGTATATTCGTGCCTCCTTTGTCAAAGATAAGCTGCCCATATATGCTTGGGTTTACCTCTGAGTTCTTTATTCTGTTCTATTGATCTCACTTTCTATTTTTGTGCCAGTACCATACTGTCTGGATCATGGTGGCCTTGTAGTATAGTTTGAAGTCAGGAAGCCTAATTCCACCAACTCCGTCTTTCCTTCTCAAGATTGCTTTGGCTATTCGGGGTCTTTTGTGTTTCCCTACAAATCGTAAGATTTCTTGTTCTAGTTCTGTGAAAAATGCCGTTGGTAATTTGATCGGGATTGCGTTGAATCTGCAAATTGTTTTGGGTAAGATAGTCATTTTCACAATATTGATTCTTCCAATCCAAGAACATGGTATGTCCCTCCATCTGTTTGTGTCGTCTCTGATTTCTTTTATCAGTGTCTTAAAGTTTTCTGCATACAGATCTTTTGCCTCCTTAGGCAGATTTACTCCTAGGTATTTTCTTCTTTTGGTTGCAATGGTAAATGGGAGAGTTTCCTTAATTTCTCTTTCTGCTCTTTCGTTGTTAGTGTATAGGAATGCAAGAGATTTCTGTGCATTAATTTTGTATCCTGCTACTTTACTAAATTCATCTATCAGTGCTAGCAGTTTTCTGGTAGCATCTTTAGGGTTTTCTATATATAATATCATGTCATCTGCAAAGAGTGACAATTTGACTTCTTCTTTTCCAATTTGGATTCCTTTTATTTCTTTGTCTTCTCTGATTGCTGTGGCTCAAACTTCTAAAACTATGTTGAATCTTCGCCCTTTTTTTCCTGATGAGACTGGCTAATGGTTTATCAATTTTGTTATCTTCTCAAAGAACCAGCTTTTAGTTTTATTGATCTTTGATGTTGTTTCCTTCATTTCTTTTGCATTTATTTCTGATATGATCTTTCTGATTTCTTTCCTTCTGCTCACTTTGGGGTTTTTTTGTTCTTTCTGTAATTGTTTTAGGTGTTAAGGTTAGGTTGTTTATTTGATATTTTTCTTGTTTCTTGAGCTAGGACAGTATTGCTATCAACTTCCCTCTTAGAACTGCTTTTGCTGCATCCCATAGATTTTGGGTTGTTGTGTTTTCATTGTCATTTGTTTCTAGGTATTTTTTGATTTCCTCTTTGATTTCTTGAGTGATTTCTTGGTTGTTTAATAGCATATTGTTTAGTCGCCATGTGTTTGTATTTTTTCCAGTTTGTTTCCAGTAATTGATATGTAGTCTCATGTCATTGTGGTCAGAGAAAATGCTTGATACGATTTCAATTTTTTGGAATTTACTGAGGCTTGATTTGTGACCCAAGATGTGATCTCTCCTAGAAAATTTTCCATGTGCACTTGAGAAGAAAGTGTATTCTGTCGTTTTGGGATGGAATGTCCTATAAATATTCATTAAGTCGAGATGGCCTAATGTGTCATGTAAAGGTTGCATGTCCTTATTTATTTTCTGCTTGGATGATCTGTCCATTGATGTAAGTGGGGTGTTCAAGTCTCGTCCTATTATTCTGTTACTGTCGATTTCCCCTTTTATGGCTGTTAGCATTTGCCTTATGTATTGAGGTGCTCCTATGTTGGGTGCATAGATATTTACAGTTGTTCTATGTTCTTCTTGGGTGGATCCCTTGATCATTCTGTAGTGTCCTTCCTTGTCTCTTGTAATAGTCTTTACTTTAAAGTCTAATGTGTCTGATATGAGTATTGCTACTCCAGCTTTCTTTTGACTTCCATTTGCATGGAATATCTTTTTCCATCCCTTTACTTTCAGTCTATATATGTCCCTTGGTCTAAAGTGGGTTTCTTGTAGGCAGCATATGTAAGGGTCTTGTTTTTGTATCCATTCAGCCAGTTTATGTCTTTTGGTTGGAGCATTTAATCCATGTACAATTCATGTGATGATTGACATGTATGTTCCTATTACCATTTTGTTCATTGTTTTGGGTTTGTTTTTGTAGATCTGTTCCTTCTCTTGTATTTCCTGCTTAGAAAAGTTCCTTTAGCAATTGTTGTAAGGCTGGTTTGGTGGTGCTGAATTCTCTTAGCTGTTGCTTGTCTGTAAAGCTTTTGATTTCTCCATGGAATCTGAATGAGATTCTTGCTGGGTAGAGTATGCTTGCCTGTAGGTTTTTCTCTCTCAGGACTTTCAATATATCCTGCCACTCCCTTCTGGCCTGCAGAGTTTCTGCAGAAACATAAGCTGTTATCCTTTTGCGTTATTTGTTGCTTTTCTCTTGCTGCTTTTAATATGTTTTCTTTGTGTTTAATTTTCATTAGTTTGGTTAATATGTGCCTCAGTGTATTTCTCCTTGGGTTTATTCTAGATGGGACTCTCTGCACTTCTTGGACTTGATGAATTATTTCCTTTCCCATGTTGGGGAAGTTTTCCACTATAACCTCTTCAAATATTTTCTCAGACCCTTTCGTTGTTTTTCTTCTGGGATGCCTATGATTCGAATGTTGGTGGGCTTAATGTTGTCACCAAGGTCCCTGAGACTGTCTTCCATTCTTTTTATTCTTTTTTCTTTTTCCTGCTCTGTGGCAGTTATTTCCCCCATTCTATCTTCCAACTCACTTGTTCATTCTTCTGCCTCAGTTATTCTGCTGTTTGTAGCATCTAGAGTATTTGTAATTTCGGTTATTTTGTTATCTATTACTGTTTGTTTGTTCTTTAGTTCTTCTGAGTCCTTATTAACTGTTTCTTGGATTTTCTCTCTTTTGTTATCGAGATTTTGGATCATCTTTACTATCATTACTCTGAATGCTTTTTCAGGCAATTTTCCTATTTCCTCTTCATTTATTTCGTCTTGTGTATTTTCGCCTTGTTCCTTCATCTGTGACATATTTTTTTGTCATCTCATTTTTCCCCCACTTTGGATGGGTGGGATTGTGTTCCTCTCCCACTGGGTGTTTGGACTGAGGTTTCAAGCACTGGAGTTTGTAGGCTGTTGAGTATAGCTGGGTCTTCGTGTTGAGTTGAGAACCTCTGGGAGACCTCACTCAGATGAATATTCCCTGCGAACTGGGTTTCCCTGCTAGTCCAATGTTTTGGACTCAGAGCTCCCACCTCAGGAGCTCAGACCTGACCCTGGGCTTGTGAATCAAGATCCCACAAGCCATGTGGAGCAGGAAAATGAAAACAATTTAAAAAAAAGGTAGGAGAAGAGCAGAGCAATAGCAAGATAAAAAATATGGTAATAGGAAACTAACAGATGTGTTAGAAAAATTTAAAAAACAATGGAGCAACAGCTGGAAGGTAAAACAACTGCAGTCGCCTAAGTGAGGAGGTGGAAAGAAAAAAAAAGAAAACAAAAAGCCAGAAAAGGCCTTGGCTGTGGGGGTGGGTCTTAGACAAGGGATGGCAGGGCGGGGGGGGGGTGATTTCAGCAGTGGGCAGGGCCTACATTGCAAAAAGGCCTTGGGGGTGGTGGGGAATGGGGCTTAGGCCCAATGAGGCAGAGGGGCCCAGGAATGCCTCTGGTCCTGCGGGCAAAGGACCAGGTCAAGGTACCCAGTGAGCTCCCTGGGCCCGACTTGGTGGGAGAAATGCTAGGCACCTCCCCTAGTTCTCCAATCTTGGAGGGTCGCTCCCCCTTGGGTTCTCTTCTTCCTCACCCCCTCTCTTCTATTCCCCCAGGACCCTCACAGCTGCAGGGGGCACTGAAAGGCAGGAGACCAGACTCTGATGCCCAACAGGCTTCTCAGGGCCAACTGGGCTAGGGTAACGCCTGCGGCACTTCCCCAGATCTCCCAGTCTCCTAAGGTTCCTGTCTGCCTCTCTTCCTCTCCCCCACCCCCCACTCTCCTAGGTCCCAAGCAGCTGGAGGGGGCCTGGAGTGTGAAAGCCCAGGTCTGTGAGCCTAGCAGGCTTCCCAGAGCTAGTAGGCAGGGGAAATACCTTCTCCGCCTCCCTTGATCCTCCAATCCCAGAAGGCCCCCTCCCCTGCCTGCCTCTGCTCTTCTTCCCTGCTTTGCTTCTACACCCCTAGGACCAGTGAGACCAAGAGGGGCCCCTGGAGGACTGAAGACCAGGCCTGGGGGCACAACAGGCCTCCCGGTGCCAAGTGGGTAGGGAGATTTCCCGCAGTGTCTACCCCTGATCCTCTGGTCCTGCAAGGTCCCCCCCCACTGCTGTCTGCCTCTCTTCCTCTTCTCCTCTCCTACCTCCCTCCCAGGCTTGTACGACCCACTCAGCCAGAGAGACCGAGGGACCAGACTCAGGAGCCCAGCAGGCTTCTTGGGCCAGTGGGCAGCGGAAATGCCTTCCACTCCTCCCCTGATCCTCTGATCCCAGAGCATCCCTCCCCTCTTCTGTCGCTCTTCTTTTCCCCCCACTGCTTCCCTCCTGTACTTCTAGGATCAACGGCCTGGAGGAGCCTTGGAAGGTGGAGGACCCGCCCAGAAGAAATACCCAGCGGTGCCTCCCCTATTCTTCTGACCTGGAGAGATCCCTTCCCACCCCCACTGTCTGCCTCGCCACCCCCCCACACCCCCAGGATCCTCGTGCCGGAGGGGGGCCTGGAGAGTAAAGGACCAAGCCTGGGAGCCCAGTCGGCCTCCCTGGCCAAGAGGGCAGGCAAAGTGCCCTCTCGCCTCCCCATCCCCCAATCTCAAGGCCCCCACCCCACCTGTCCACCTCTCCACCTCCTCACTCCTCCTCCCTCCTTCACACACCCCCAGGACCCAGGCAGCCCAGCGGGGGCCTTGGAGGGTGGAGGACCCTGCTGGGGGGCCCAGCAGGCCCTCCAGCTGGGGAGCTCAGCAGGCCTCCTGGCCTCCTGGGTGGGAGAAACCCAGTTGCAGTTTCCTGATCTCCCCAGCCCTCAACGGTCCCTCCAGACCTCCCCCAGCCACCCCCCAGGGGCGCTGGTCCAGTGTGGCTTCCCCTTCCCCGCCCCCCTGACTTGCCCCAGGTCCTACCTGGTTGCTGCGGGGTTCCCGCAGTCTGCTTGGGTCTCAGGTCCCCCGCTGGCATCTGGCAACTGATCTATTTGTGGGGAGATGTGATCTCTGCATCTTCCCAGGCTGTCATCTTGACTCCGCCCCCTTCATTAATATGTAAATAAAATATTAATTAACATTATATCATTATGAACTCAGGATCAATGAACAAGTGTAGGATTATGACTTCCTTTATACTTTTACAACATTCCTTGAGGCCTTTAGATTTCCTCCTTTGATTTCCCTACCCCTTGTCTTCCCACTCTATTACAGGAGATTGAATATGGTTCCCTGTGTTATACAGTAAGACCTTGTTGTTTATCTATTTCATATATAGTAGTTTGTATCTGCTAATCCCAAACTCCTAATTTATCTCTTCCCCACCCACTTTCCCCTTTGCTAACCACAAATTTGTTTTCTATGTCTATGAGTCTGTCTCTGTTTTGTAAATAGGTTCATTTGTATCCTATTTTAGATGCCACACGTAAGTAACATCATATGGTGTTTATCTTCCTCTTCCTGACTTATTTCCCTTAGTATGATAATCTCCAGGTCCATCCATGTTGCTTCCAATGGCATTATTTCATTCTTTATCATGGCCCCGTAAGTATTCTATTGTATACATGTAGCAGATCTTTATGTGCTCCTCTGTAAATGGACATTAGGTTGCTCACATGTCTTGGCTACTGTAGATAGTGCTGCTGTGAACATTGGGGTGCGTGTATCTTTTCAAATTGCAGTTTTTTCTGGATAGAGGCCCCAGACTGGGATTGCTGGGTCACATGGCAACTCTATTTTGAGTTTTTTTAAGAAACCTCCATACTGTTTTCTAAAATAGCTGCACCAATTTACATTCCTACCTCCAGTGTAGGAGGGTTCCCTTTTCTCCAGGCCCTCTCCAGCATTTCTTATTTGTAGTATTTTTCTCTTTTTTTTTAAACCTTGAAGATCACCGTTTTTAAAATTTATTAATTAATTAATTAATTTATTTATTTATTTATTTATTTATTGGCTGCATTGGGTCTTTGTTGCTGGGCCCGGGCTTTCTCTAGTTGTGATGAGCAGGGGCTGCTCTTCGTTGTGGTGCGCAGGCTTCTCAGTGCAGTGGCTTCTCTTGCTGCAGAGCTCAGGCTCTAGGCTGGCAGGCTTCAGTAGTTGCAGGGTGCGGACTCAGTAGTTGAGGCGCACGGGCTCAGTTGCTCTGCGGCATGTAGGATCTTCCCGGACCAGGGATTGAACCCGTGTCCCCTGCATTGGCACGTGGGTTCTTAACCACTGCGCCACCAGGGAAGCCCTGTCGACTTTTTAATGATGGCCATCCTGACTGTTGTGAGGTGCTACCTCATTGTATTTTTGATTTGCATTTCTCTAATAATTAGTGATATTGAGCATCTTTTCATGTGCCTGTTGGCCATCCGAATATCTCCTTTGGAGAAATGTCTATTTAGGTACATGGACACATCTTTATCCTCCAGAGTTCATAGTTCACATGAGGGGTTATTCCTGGTATTACACATTCTGTGTGTTTAGATGAATATATAATGATATGTATCCACCAGTGTAGTATCATACAGGGTGTTTTCACTACCCTAAAAACCCTCTGTGTTCTGCCTCCCTGCAATACTGTCAACGACTGATTTTTTTATGTCTCCATGGTTTTGCCTTTTCCAGAATTCAGGTGGTTGGGAGGGATCATCCAGTGTGCAGGCCGCCCTTTCAGACTGGCTTCTTTCACTTAGTAGTATGTGTTTAAGTTTCTTCCATGTCTTTTCATGAATTGGTAACTCATTTTTAGCACTGAATAATATTCCATTGTCTTTTTATACCACAGTGTATTTATCCATTCACTTTTTAAAGGACATCTTGAATGCGTCCAAGTTTTGGCAGTTCTAAATAAAGTTCCCGTAAGTTTCCGTGTTCAGGTTTTCATGTGGACATAGATGTCAGCATTTGAGTACATGCCAAGAACAGTGATTCCTGGATTGTGTGAGATGAGTATGTTTAGTTTTGTAGGAAACTGCCAGACTGTCTTCCAAAGTGGCTGCATCATTTTGCATTCCCACTAGTAGTGTATGAATTTGCGTTGCTTTGCATCCTCTCCAGTATTTGCTGTTGTCAGTGTTTTGGATTTTGGCCATCCTAAAAGGTGTGTGGTGGTATCTCATTGTTGTAATTCTCAATTCCTGGGACTTCCCTGGTGGCACAGTGGTTAAGAGTCTGCCTGCCAATGCAAGGGACATGGGTTTGATCCCTGGTCCAGGAAGATCCCACATGCCATGGGGCAACTAAGCCCATGTGCCACAACCACTGAGCCTGCACTCTAGAGCCCGCCAGCCACAACTACTGAGCCCATGTGCCGCAAGTACTGAAGCACCTAGGGCCAGTGCTCAGCAACAAGAGAAGCCACTGAAATAAGAAGCCTGTGCACCACAACAAAGAGTAGCCCACCCTTGCTACAGCTAGAGAAAGCCCTCGCAGCAACGAAGACCCAATGCAGCCAAGAACAAATAAATAAATAAATTTATAAAAAAATCTCAATTCCCTAATGACATGTGATATGGAACACCTTTTCATATGTTTCCTTGCCGTGTGTATATCTTCTTTAGTGAGGTGTCTGTTAAGACCTTTTGCCCATTTTTAAAAATTAGACTCTCCATTTTCTTATTGCTGTTTTAAGAATTCTTTGTAAATGTTGAATGATAGTCCTTTATCAGATCTGCCTTTTGCAGATATTTTCTCGTAACCTGTGGCTTGTCTTTCCTTTCTCTTGACATTGTCTTTTGCAGAGCAGAAGTTTTGAATTGTCATGAAGTCCAGTTTACCAATTATTTCTTTCCTGGATTGTACTTTGGTGTTGTATTTAAAATATCCTCATCATACTTGTCACCTAGATTTTCTTCTGTGTTATCTTCTGGGAGTTCTGTGGTTTTGCATTTTAGTGTGATCCATTTGAGTTAATGTTTGTGGAAGGTGTAAAGTCTGTGTCTAGATTCATTTTTTTTTCGCGTGTGGATGTCCAATTATTCCAGCATCATTTGTTGAAAAGACTATCCTTGTTCTACTGTCCTTTGCTGCCTTTGTCAAAGATTAATTGTCTATGTTTGTGTAAGTATTTCTAGGCTCTGTATTCTGTTTCATACATTTATTTTGTTATTCTTTTATGAATATCATCCTGTCTTGATCACTGCAGCTTTATAGTAAGTTTTGAAGTCAGGTGGAGTCAGTCCTCAGACTTGCTTTTCTTTACTTAAAAGTCTGTTCCTAGTTGCTCCAAACCTGTACAACTCCTTTATTTCAGTGGGTTCATGCATGTCTATGTTGTAATCCTTCCTGCTCTTACGAAGCCTATCCTGACCACCTTATCAGTCACTTCACTTTCT
This sequence comes from Hippopotamus amphibius kiboko, assembly GCF_030028045.1. Lineage (NCBI taxonomy): Eukaryota > Metazoa > Chordata > Mammalia > Artiodactyla > Hippopotamidae > Hippopotamus > Hippopotamus amphibius. Next base: position 47,321 of record NW_026648466.1, on the reverse strand, counting down.
TTGTTTATTTAATAATTTATATTGAAATTTGTAGCTAGTCATCTTTTCTTCTTTGTTTTTAAATTTTATTTATGTATTTATTATTTTTGGGGGGTACACCAAGTTCAATCATCTGTTTTTATACACATATCCCCGTATTCCCTCCCTCCCTTGACTCCCCCCTCACCCTCCCTCGAGTCCCCCCTACCCTCCCTGTCCCAGTCCTCTAAGGCATCTTCCATCCTCGAGTTGAACTCCCTTTGTTATACAACAGCTTCCCACTGGTTATCTACTTTACACTTGGTAATATATATATGTCTGTGCTACTCTCTTGCTTCGTCTCAGCTTCCCCTTCACCTCCCGGCCCCTCCCAAGCCTCGAGTTCTCCAGTCCATTCTCTGCACCTGCGTCCTTGTTCTTGTCCCTGAGATCATCAGTACCATTTTTAGATTCCGTATATGTGAGTTAGCATACAATATTTGTCTTTCCCTTTCAGACTGACTTCACTCTGTATGACAGACTCTAGGTCTATCCACCTCATTACATAGAGCTCCATCTCATCCCTTTTTATAGCTGAGAAATATTCCATTGTATATATATGCCACATCTTCTTTATCCATTCATTTGTTGATGGGCATTTAGGTTGCTTCCATGTCCTGGCTATTGTAAATAGTGCTGCAGTAAACATTATGGTACATGTTTCTTTTGGGATTATGGTTTTCTTTTGGTATATGCTCAGTAGTGGAATTACTGGATCATATGGTAGTTCTAGTTGTAGTTTTTTAAGGAACCTCCGAATTGTTTTCCATAGTGGTTGTACCAACTTACAATCCCACCAATAGTGCAGGAGAGTTCCCTTTTCTCCACACCCTCTCCAACATTTGTTGTTTCCAGATTTTGTGATGATGGCCATTCTGATCAGCGTGAGGTGACACCTCATTGTGGCTTTGACTTGCATTTCTCTAATGATTAGTGATGTTGAGCATCTTTTCATGTGTTTGTTGGCCATCTGTTTGTCTTCTTTGGAGAAATGTCTATTTAGGTCTTCCGCCCATTTGTGGATTGGGTTATTTGCTTTTTTGGTATGAAGCTGCATGAGCTGCTTGTATATTTTGGAGGTTAATCCTTTGTCCGTTGTTTCATAGGCAACTATTTTTTCCCATTCTGAGGGTTGCCTTTTAGTCTTGTTTATGGTTTCTTTCACTGTGCAAAAGCTTTTAAGTTTTATGAGGTCCCATTTGTTTATTCTTGATTTTATTTCCATGATTCTAGGAGGTGGGTCAGAAAGGACCTTGCTTTGATGGATGTCATAGAGTGTTCTGCCTATGTTTTCCTCTAGGAGTTTGATAGTGTCTGGCCTTCCATGTAGGTCTTTAATCCATTTGGAGTTTCTTTTTGTGTATGGTGTTAGGAAGTGTTCTAAGTTCATTCTTTTACATGTTGCTGTCCAATTTTCCCAGCACCACTTATTGAAGAGGCTGTCTTTTTTCCATTGTATATTCGTGCCTCCTTTGTCAAAGATAAGCTGCCCATATATGCTTGGGTTTACCTCTGAGTTCTTTATTCTGTTCTATTGATCTCACTTTCTATTTTTGTGCCAGTACCATACTGTCTGGATCATGGTGGCCTTGTAGTATAGTTTGAAGTCAGGAAGCCTAATTCCACCAACTCCGTCTTTCCTTCTCAAGATTGCTTTGGCTATTCGGGGTCTTTTGTGTTTCCCTACAAATCGTAAGATTTCTTGTTCTAGTTCTGTGAAAAATGCCGTTGGTAATTTGATCGGGATTGCGTTGAATCTGCAAATTGTTTTGGGTAAGATAGTCATTTTCACAATATTGATTCTTCCAATCCAAGAACATGGTATGTCCCTCCATCTGTTTGTGTCGTCTCTGATTTCTTTTATCAGTGTCTTAAAGTTTTCTGCATACAGATCTTTTGCCTCCTTAGGCAGATTTACTCCTAGGTATTTTCTTCTTTTGGTTGCAATGGTAAATGGGAGAGTTTCCTTAATTTCTCTTTCTGCTCTTTCGTTGTTAGTGTATAGGAATGCAAGAGATTTCTGTGCATTAATTTTGTATCCTGCTACTTTACTAAATTCATCTATCAGTGCTAGCAGTTTTCTGGTAGCATCTTTAGGGTTTTCTATATATAATATCATGTCATCTGCAAAGAGTGACAATTTGACTTCTTCTTTTCCAATTTGGATTCCTTTTATTTCTTTGTCTTCTCTGATTGCTGTGGCTCAAACTTCTAAAACTATGTTGAATCTTCGCCCTTTTTTTCCTGATGAGACTGGCTAATGGTTTATCAATTTTGTTATCTTCTCAAAGAACCAGCTTTTAGTTTTATTGATCTTTGATGTTGTTTCCTTCATTTCTTTTGCATTTATTTCTGATATGATCTTTCTGATTTCTTTCCTTCTGCTCACTTTGGGGTTTTTTTGTTCTTTCTGTAATTGTTTTAGGTGTTAAGGTTAGGTTGTTTATTTGATATTTTTCTTGTTTCTTGAGCTAGGACTGTATTGCTATCAACTTCCCTCTTAGAACTGCTTTTGCTGCATCCCATAGATTTTGGGTTGTTGTGTTTTCATTGTCATTTGTTTCTAGGTATTTTTTGATTTCCTCTTTGATTTCTTGAGTGATTTCTTGGTTGTTTAATAGCATATTGTTTAGTCGCCATGTGTTTGTATTTTTTCCAGTTTGTTTCCAGTAATTGATATGTAGTCTCATGTCATTGTGGTCAGAGAAAATGCTTGATACGATTTCAATTTTTTGGAATTTACTGAGGCTTGATTTGTGACCCAAGATGTGATCTCTCCTAGAAAATTTTCCATGTGCACTTGAGAAGAAAGTGTATTCTGTCGTTTTGGGATGGAATGTCCTATAAATATTCATTAAGTCGAGATGGCCTAATGTGTCATGTAAAGGTTGCATGTCCTTATTTATTTTCTGCTTGGATGATCTGTCCATTGATGTAAGTGGGGTGTTCAAGTCTCGTCCTATTATTCTGTTACTGTCGATTTCCCCTTTTATGGCTGTTAGCATTTGCCTTATGTATTGAGGTGCTCCTATGTTGGGTGCATAGATATTTACAGTTGTTCTATGTTCTTCTTGGGTGGATCCCTTGATCATTCTGTAGTGTCCTTCCTTGTCTCTTGTAATAGTCTTTACTTTAAAGTCTAATGTGTCTGATATGAGTATTGCTACTCCAGCTTTCTTTTGACTTCCATTTGCATGGAATATCTTTTTCCATCCCTTTACTTTCAGTCTATATATGTCCCTTGGTCTGAAGTGGGTTTCTTGTAGGCAGCATATGTAAGGGTCTTGTTTTTGTATCCATTCAGCCAGTTTATGTCTTTTGGTTGGAGCATTTAATCCATGTACAATTCATGTGATGATTGACATGTATGTTCCTATTACCATTTTGTTCATTGTTTTGGGTTTGTTTTTGTAGATCTGTTCCTTCTCTTGTATTTCCTGCTTCGAAAAGTTCCTTTAGCAATTGTTGTAAGGCTGGTTTGGTGGTGCTGAATTCTCTTAGCTGTTGCTTGTCTGTAAAGCTTTTGATTTCTCCATGGAATCTGAATGAGATTCTTGCTGGGTAGAGTATGCTTGCCTGTAGGTTTTTCTCTCTCAGGACTTTCAATATATCCTGCCACTCCCTTCTGGCCTGCAGAGTTTCTGCAGAAACATAAGCTGTTATCCTTTTGCGTTATTTGTTGCTTTTCTCTTGCTGCTTTTAATATGTTTTCTTTGTGTTTAATTTTCATTAGTTTGGTTAATATGTGCCTCAGTGTATTTCTCCTTGGGTTTATTCTAGATGGGACTCTCTGCACTTCTTGGACTTGATGAATTATTTCCTTTCCCATGTTGGGGAAGTTTTCCACTATAACCTCTTCAAATATTTTCTCAGACCCTTTCGTTGTTTTTCTTCTGGGATGCCTATGATTCGAATGTTGGTGGGCTTAATGTTGTCACCAAGGTCCCTGAGACTGTCTTATATTCTTTTTATTCTTTTTTCTTTTTCCTGCTCTGTGGCAGTTATTTCTCCCATTCTATCTTCCAACTCACTTGTTCATTCTTCTGCCTCAGTTATTCTGCTGTTTGTAGCATCTAGAGTATTTGTAATTTCGGTTATTTTGTTATCTATTACTGTTTGTTTGTTCTTTAGTTCTTCTGAGTCCTTATTAACTGTTTCTTGGATTTTCTCTCTTTTGTTATCGAGATTTTGGATCATCTTTACTATCATTACTCTGAATGCTTTTTCAGGCAATTTTCCTATTTCCTCTTCATTTATTTGGTCTTGTGTATTTTCACCTTGTTCCTTCATCTGTGACATATTTTTTTGTCATCTCATTTTTCCCCCACTTTGGATGGGTGGGATTGTGTTCCTCTCCCACTGGGTGTTTGGACTGAGGTTTCAAGCACTGGAGTTTGTAGGCTGTTGAGTATAGCTGGGTCTTCGTGTTGAGTTGAGAACCTCTGGGAGACCTCACTCAGATGAATATTCCCTGCGAAATGGGTTTCCCTGCTAGTCCAATGTTTTGGACTCAGAGCTCCCACCTCAGGAGCTCAGACCTGACCCTGGGCTTGTGAATCAAGATCCCACAAGCCATGTGGAGCAGGAAAATGAAAACAATTTAAAAAAAAGGTAGGAGAAGAGCAGAGCAATAGCAAGATAAAAAATACGGTAATAGGAAACTAACAGATGTGTTAGAAAAATTTAAAAAACAATGGAGCAACAGCTGGAAGGTAAAACAACTGCAATATCCTAAGTGAGGAGGTGGAAAGAAAAAAAAAGAAAACAAAAAGCCAGAAAAGGCCTTGGCTGTGGGGGTGGGTCTTAGACAAGGGATGGCGGGGTGGGGGGGGGGTGATTTCAGCAGTGGGCAGGGCCTACACTGCGAAAAGGCCTTGGGGGTGGTGGGGAATGGGGCTTAGGCCCAATGAGGCAGAGGGGCCCAGGAATGCCTCTGGTCCTGCGGGCAAAGGACCAGGTCAAGGTACCCAGTGAGCTCCCTGGGCCCGAGTTGGTAGGAGAAATGCTAGGCACCTCCCCTAGTTCTCCAATCTTGGAGGGTCGCTCCCCCTTGGGTTCTCTTCTTCCTCACCCCCTCTCTTCTATTCCCCCAGGACCCTCACAGCTGCAGGGGGCACTGAAAGGCAGGAGACCAGACTCTGATGCCCAACAGGCTTCTCAGGGCCAACTGGGCTAGGGTAACGCCTGTGGCACTTCCCCAGATCTCCCAGTCTCCTAAGGTTCCTGTCTGCCTCTCTTCCTCTCCCCCACCCCCCACTCTCCTAGGTCCCAAGCAGCTGGAGGGGGCCTGGAGTGTGAAGGCCCAGGTCTGTGAGCCTAGCAGGCTTCCCAGAGCTAGTAGGCAGGGGAAATACCTTCTCCGCCTCCCTTGATCCTCCAATCCCAGAAGGCCCCCTCCCCTGCCTGCCTCTGCTCTTCTTCCCTGCTTTCCTTCTACACCCCTAGGACCAGTGAGACCAAGAGGGGCCCCTGGAGGACTGAAGACCAGGCCTGGGGGCACAACAGGCCTCCCGGTGCCAAGTGGGTAGGGAGATTTCCCGCAGTGTCTACCCCTGATCCTCTGGTCCTGCAAGGTCCCCCCCCACTGCTGTCTGCCTCTCTTCCTCTTCTCCTCTCCTACCTCCCTCCCAGGCTTGTACGACCCACTCAGCCAGAGAGACCGAGGGACCAGACTCAGGAGCCCAGCAGGCTTCTTGGGCCAGTGGGCAGCGGAAATGCCTTCCACTCCTCCCCTGATCCTCTGATCCCAGAGCATCCCTCCCCTCTTCTGTCGCTCTTCTTTTCCCCCCACCGCTTCCCTCCTGTACTTCTAGAATCAACGGCCTGGAGGAACCTTGGAAGGTGGAGGACCCGCCCAGAAGAAATACCCAGCGGTGCCTCCCCTATTCTTCTGACCTGGAGAGATCCCTTCCCACCCCCACTGTCTGCCTCGCCACCCCCCCACACCCCCAGGATCCTCATGCCGGAGGGGGGCCTGGAGAGTAAAGGACCAAGCCTGGGAGCCCAGTCGGCCTCCCTGGCCAAGAGGGCAGGCAAAGTGCCCTCTCGCCTCCCCATCCCCCAATCTCAAGGCCCCCACTCCACCTGTCCACCTCTCCACCTCCTCACTCCTCCTCCCTCCTTCACACACCCCCAGGACCCAGGCAGCGCAGAGGGGGCTTTGGAGGGTGGAGGACCCTGCTGGGGGGCCCAGCAGGCCCTCCAGCTGGGGAGCTCAGCAGGCCTCCTGGCCTCCTGGGTGGGAGAAACCCAGTTGCAGTTTCCTGATCTCCCCAGCCCTCAACGGTCCCTCCAGACCTCCCCCAGCCACCCCCCAGGGGCGCTGGTCCAGTGTGGCTTCCCCTTCCCCGCCCCCCTGACTTGCCCCAGGTCCTACCTGGTTGCTGCGGGGTTCCCGCAGTCTGCTTGGGTCTCAGGTCCCCCGCTGGCATCTGGCAACTGATCTATTTGTGGGGAGATGTGATCTCTGCATCTTCCCAGGCTGTCATCTTGACTCCGCCCCCTTCATTAATATGTAAATAAAATATTAATTAACATTATATCATTATGAACTCAGGATCAATGAACAAGTGTAGGATTATGACTTCCTTTATACTTTTACAACATTCCTTGAGGCCTTTAGATTTCCTCCTTTGATTTCCCTACCCCTTGTCTTCCCACTCTATTACAGGAGATTGAATATGGTTCCCTGTGTTATACAGTAAGACCTTGTTGTTTATCTATTTCATATATAGTAGTTTGTATCTGCTAATCCCAAACTCCTAATTTATCTCTTCCCCACCCACTTTCCCCTTTGCTAACCACAAATTTGTTTTCTATGTCTATGAGTCTGTCTCTGTTTTGTAAATAGGTTCATTTGTATCCTATTTTAGATGCCACACGTAAGTAACATCATATGGTGTTTATCTTCCTCTTCCTGACTTATTTCCCTTAGTATGATAATCTCCAGGTCCATCCATGTTGCTTCCAATGGCATTATTTCATTCTTTATCATGGCCCCGTAAGTATTCTATTGTATACATGTTACAGATCTTTATGTGCTCCTCTGTAGATGGACATTAGGTTGCTCGCATGTCTTGGCTACTGTAGATAGTGCTGCTGTGAACATTGGGGTGCGTGTATCTTTTCAAATTGCAGTTTTTTCTGGATAGAGGCCCCAGACTGGGATTACTGGGTCACATGGCAACTCTATTTTGAGTTTTTTTAAGAAACCTCCATACTGTTTTCTAAAATAGCTGCACCAATTTACATTCCTACCTCCAGTGTAGGAGGGTTCCCTTTTCTCCAGGCCCTCTCCAGCATTTCTTATTTGTAGCATTTTTCTCTTTTTTTTTAAACCTTGAAGATCACCGTTTTTAAAATTTATTTATTTATTTATTTATTTATTTATTTATTTATTTATTGGCTGCATTGGGTCTTTGTTGCTGGGCCCGGGCTTTCTCTAGTTGTGATGAGCAGGGGCTGCTCTTCGTTGTGGTGCGCAGGCTTCTCAGTGCAGTGGCTTCTCTTGCTGCGGAGCTCAGGCTCTAGGCTGGCAGGCTTCAGTAGTTGCAGGGTGCGGACTCAGTAGTTGGGGCGCACGGGCTCAGTTGCTCTGCGACATGTAGGATCTTCGTGGACCAGGGATTGAACCCGTGTCCCCTGCATTGGCACGTGGCTTCTTAACCACTGTGCCACCAGGGAAGCCCTGTCGACTTTTTAATGATGGCCATTCTGACTGATGTGAGGTGCTACCTCATTGTATTTTTCATTTGCATTTCTCTAATAATTAGTGATATTGAGCATCTTTTCATGTGCCTGTTGGCCATCCGAATATCTCCTTTGGAGAAATGTCTATTTAGGTACATGGACACATCTTTATCCTCCAGAGTTCATAGTTCACATGAGGGGTTATTCCTGGTATTACACATTCTGTGTGTTTAGATGAATATATAATGATATGTATCCACCAGTGTAGTATCATACAGGGTGTTTTCACTACCCTAAAATGACTCTGTGTTCTGCCTCCCTGCAATACTGTCAACGACTGATTTTTTTATGTCTCCATGGTTTTGCCTTTTCCAGAATTCAGGTGGTTGGGAGGGATCATCCAGTGTGCAGGCCGCCCTTTCAGACTGGCTTCTTTCACTTAGTAGTATGTGTTTAAGTTTCTTCCATGTCTTTTAATGAATCGGTAACTCATTTTTAGCACTGAATAATATTCCATTGTCTGTTTATACCACAGTGTATTTATCCATTCACTTCCAAAAGGACATCTTGAATGCGTCCAAGTTATGGCAGTTATAAATAAAGTTCCCGTAAGTTTCCATGTTCAGGTTTTCATGTGGACATAGGTGTCAGCTTTTGAGTACGTGCCAAGAACAGTGATTCCTGGATTGTGTGAGATGAGTATGTTTAGTTTTGTAGGAAACTGCCAGACTGTCTTCCAAAGTGGCTGCATCATTTTGCATTCCCACTAGTAGTGTTTGAATTTGTGTTGCTTTGCATCCTCTCCAGTATTTGCTGTTGTCAGTGTTTTGGATTTTGGCCATCCTAAAAGGTGTGTGGTGGTATCTCTTTGTTGTAATTCTCAATTCCTTGCACTTCCCCGGTGGCACAGTGGTTAAGAGTCTGCCTGCCAATGCAAGGGACATGGGTTTGATCCCTGGTCCAGGAAGATCCCACATGCCACGGGGCAACTAAGCCCATGTGCCACAACCGCTGAGCCTGCACTCTAGAGCCCGCCAGCCACAACTACTGAGCCCATGTGCCGCAAGTACTGAAGCACCTAGGGCCAGTGCTCAGCAACAAGAGAAGCCACTGAAATAAGAAGCCTGTGCACCACAACAAAGAGTAGCCCACCCTTGCTACAGCTAGAGAAAGCCCTCGCAGCAACGAAGACCCAATGCAGCCAAGAACAAATAAATAAATAAATTTATAAAAAAATCTCAATTCCCTAATGACATGTGATATGGAACACCTTTTCATATGCTTCCTTGCCGTGTGTATATCTTCTTTAATGAGGTGTCTGTTAAGACCTTTTGCCCATTTTTAAAAATTAGACTCTCCATTTTCTTATTGCTGTTTTAAGAATTCTTTGTAAATGTTGAATGATAGTCCTTTATCAGATCTGCCTTTTGCAGATATTTTCTCGTAACCTGTGGCTTGTCTTTCCTTTCTCTTGACATTGTCTTTTGCAGAGCAGAAGTTTTGAATTGTCATGAAGTCCAGTTTACCAATTATTTCTTTCCTGGATTGTACTTTGGTGTTGTATTTAAAATATCCTCATCATACTTGTCACCTAGATTTTCTTCTGTGTTATCTTCTGGGAGTTCTGTGGTTTTGCATTTTAGTGTGATCCATTTGAGTTAATGTTTGTGGAAGGTGTAAAGTCTGTGTCTAGATTCATTTTTCTTTCGCGTGTGGATGTCCAATTATTCCAGCATCATTTGTTGAAAAGACTATCCTTGTTCTACTGTCCTTTGCTGCCTTTGTCAAAGATTAATTGTCTATGTTTGTGTAAGTATTTCTAGGCTCTGTATTCTGTTTCGTAGATTTATTTTGTTATTCTTTTATGAATATCATCCTGTCTTGATCACTGCAGCTTTATAGTAAGTTTTGAAGTCAGGTGGAGTCAGTCCTCAGACTTGCTTTTCTTTACTTAAAAGTCTGTTCCTAGTTGCTCCAAACCTGTACAACTCCTTTATTTCAGTGGGTTCATGCATGTCTATTTTTTAATCCTTCCTGCTCTTACAAAGCCTATCCTGACCACCTTATCAGTCACTTCACTTTCTTTGTTTATTTAATAATTTATATTGAAATTTGTAGCTAGTCATCTTTTTTGTTTTTAAATTTTATTTATGTATTTATTATTTTTGGGGGGTACACCAAGTTCAGTCATCTGTTTTTATACACATACCCCTGTATTCACTACCTCCCTTGACTCCCCACCCACCCTCCCTCGAGTCCCCCCCACCCTCCCTGTCCCAGTCCTCTAAGGCATCTTCCATCCTCGAGTTGAACTCCCTTTGTTATACAACAGCTTCCCACTGGCTATCTACTTTACACTTGGTAGTATATATATGTCTGTGCTACTCTCTTGCTTCGTCTCAGCTTCCCCTTCACCCCCCGGCCCCTCCCAAACCTCGAGTTATCCAGTCCATTCTCTGCACCTGCGCCCTTGTTCTTGTCCCTGAGATCATCAGGACCATTTTTAGATTCCGTATATGTGAGTTAGCATACAATATTTGTCTTTCTCTTTCGGACTGACTTCACTCTGTATGACAGACTCTAGGTCTATCCACCTCATTACATAGAGCTCCATCTCATCCCTTTTTATAGCTGAGTAATATTCCATTGTATATATATGCCACATCTTCTTTATCCATTCATTTGTTGATGGGCATTTAGGTTGCTTCCATGTCCTGGCTATTGTAAATAGTGCTGCAGTAAACATTATGGTACATGTTTCTTTTGGGATTATGGTTTTCTTTTGGTATATGCTCAGTAATGGGATTACTGGATCATATGGTAGTTCTAGTTGTAGTTTTTTAAGGAACCTCCGAATTGTTTTCCATAGTGGTTGTACCAACTTACAATCCCACCAATAGTGCAGGAGAGTTCCCTTTTCTCCACACCCTCTCCAACAGTTGTTGTTTCCAGATTTTGTGATGATGGCCATTCTGATCGGCGTGAGGTGACACCTCATTGTGGCTTTGACTTGCATTTCTCTAATGATTAGTGATGTTGAGCATCTTTTCATGTGTTTGTTGGCCATCTGTTTGTCTTCTTTGGAGAAATGTCTATTTAGGTCTTCCGCCCATTTGTGGATTGGGTTATTTGCTTTTTTGGTATGAAGCTGCATGAGCTGCTTGTATATTTTGGAGGTTAATCCTTTGTCCGTTGTTTCATAGGCAACTATTTTTTCCCATTCTGAGGGTTGCCTTTTAGTCTTGTTTATGGTTTCTTTCACTGTGCAAAAGCTTTTAAGTTTTATGAGGTCCCATTTGTTTATTCTTGATTTTATTTCCATGATTCTAGGAGGTGGGTCAGAAAGGACCTTGCTTTGATGGATGTCATAGAGTGTTCTGCCTATGTTTTCCTCGAGGAGTTTGATAGTGTCTGGCCTTCCATGTAGGTCTTTAATCCATTTGGAGTTTATTTTTGTGTATGGTGTTAGGAAGTGTTCTAAGTTCATTCTTTTACATGTTGCTGTCCAATTTTCCCAGCACCACTTATTGAAGAGGCTGTCTTTTTTCCATTGTATATTCGTGCCTCCTTTGTCAAAGATAAGCTGCCCATATATGCTTGGGTTTACCTCTGAGTTCTTTATTCTGTTCTATTGATCTCACTTTCTATTTTTGTGCCAGTACCATACTGTCTGGATCATGGTGGCCTTGTAGTATAGTTTGAAGTCAGGAAGCCTAATTCCACCAACTCCGTCTTTCCTTCTCAAGATTGCTTTGGCTATTCGGGGTCTTTTGTGTTTCCCTACAAATCGTAAGATTTCTTGTTCTAGTTCTGTGAAAAATGCCGTTGGTAATTTGATCGGGATTGCGTTGAATCTGCAAATTGTTTTGGGTAAGATAGTCATTTTCACAATATTGATTCTTCCAATCCAAGAACATGGTATGTCCCTCCATCTGTTTGTGTCGTCTCTGATTTCTTTTATCAGTGTCTTAAAGTTTTCTGCATACAGATCTTTTGCCTCCTTAGGCAGATTTACTCCTAGGTATTTTCTTCTTTTGGTTGCAATGGTAAATGGGAGAGTTTCCTTAATTTCTCTTTCTGCTCTTTCGTTGTTAGTGTATAGGAATGCAAGAGATTTCTGTGCATTAATTTTGTATCCTGCTACTTTACTAAATTCATCTATCAGTGCTAGCACTTTTCTGGTAGCATCTTTAGGGTTTTCTATATATAATATCATGTCATCTGCAAAGAGTGACAATTTGACTTCTTCTTTTCCAATTTGGATTCCTTTTATTTCTTTGTCTTCTCTGATTGCTGTGGCTCAAACTTCTAAAACTATGTTGAATCTTCTCCCTTTTTTTCCTGATGAGACTGGCTAATGGTTTATCAATTTTGTTATCTTCTCAAAGAACCAGCTTTTAGTTTTATTGATCTTTGATGTTGTTTCCTTCATTTCTTTTGCATTTATTTCTGATATGATCTTTCTGATTTCTTTCCTTCTGCTCACTTTGGGGTTTTTTTGTTCTTTCTGTAATTGTTTTAGGTGTTAAGGTTAGGTTGTTTATTTGATATTTTTCTTGTTTCTTGAGCTAGGACTGTATTGCTATCAACTTCCCTCTTAGAACTGCTTTTGCTGCATCCCATAGATTTTGGGTTGTTGTGTTTTCATTGTCATTTGTTTCTAGGTATTTTTTGATTTCCTCTTTGATTTCTTGAGTGATTTCTTGGTTGTTTAATAGCATATTGTTTAGTCGCCATGTGTTTGTATTTTTTCCAGTTTGTTTCCAGTAATTGATATGTAGTCTCATGTCATTGTGGTCAGAGAAAATGCTTGATACGATTTCAATTTTTTGGAATTTACTGAGGCTTGATTTGTGACCCAAGATGTGATCTCTCCTAGAAAATTTTCCATGTGCACTTGAGAAGAAAGTGTATTCTGTCGTTTTGGGATGGAATGTCCTATAAATATTCATTAAGTCGAGATGGCCTAATGTGTCATGTAAAGGTTGCATGTCCTTATTTATTTTCTGCTTGGATGATCTGTCCATTGATGTAAGTGGGGTGTTCAAGTCTCGTCCTATTATTCTGTTACTGTCGATTTCCCCTTTTATGGCTGTTAGCATTTGCCTTATGTATTGAGGTGCTCCTATGTTGGGTGCATAGATATTTACAGTTGTTCTATGTTCTTCTTGGGTGGATCCCTTGATCATTCTGTAGTGTCCTTCCTTGTCTCTTGTAATAGTCTTTACTTTAAAGTCTAATGTGTCTGATATGAGTATTGCTACTCCAGCTTTCTTTTGACTTCCATTTGCATGGAATATCTTTTTCCATCCCTTTACTTTCAGTCTATATATGTCCCTTGGTCTGAAGTGGGTTTCTTGTAGGCAGCATATGTAAGGGTCTTGTTTTTGTATCCATTCAGCCAGTTTATGTCTTTTGGTTGGAGCATTTAATCCATGTACAATTCATGTGATGATTGACATGTATGTTCCTATTACCATTTTGTTCATTGTTTTGGGTTTGTTTTTGTAGATCTGTTCCTTCTCTCGTATTTCCTGCTTCGAAAAGTTCCTTTAGCAATTGTTGTAAGGCTGGTTTGGTGGTGCTGAATTCTCTTAGCTGTTGCTTGTCTGTAAAGCTTTTGATTTCTCCATGGAATCTGAATGAGATTCTTGCTGGGTAGAGTATGCTTGCCTGTAGGTTTTTCTCTCTCAGGACTTTCAATATATCCTGCCACTCCCTTCTGGCCTGCAGAGTTTCTGCAGAAACATAAGCTGTTATCCTTTTGCGTTATTTGTTGCTTTTCTCTTGCTGCTTTTAATATGTTTTCTTTGTGTTTAATTTTCATTAGTTTGGTTAATATGTGCCTCAGTGTATTTCTCCTTGGGTTTATTCTAGATGGGACTCTCTGCACTTCTTGGACTTGATGAATTATTTCCTTTCCCATGTTGGGGAAGTTTTCCACTATAACCTCTTCAAATATTTTCTCAGACCCTTTCGTTGTTTTTCTCCTGGGATGCCTATGATTCGAATGTTGGTGGGCTTAATCTTGTCACCAAGGTCCCTGAGACTGTCTTCCATTCTTTTTATTCTTTTTTCTTTTTCCTGCTCTGTGGCAGTTATTTCCCCCATTCTATCTTCCAACTCACTTGTTCATTCTTCTGCCTCAGTTATTCTGCTGTTTGTAGCATCTAGAGTATTTGTAATTTCGGTTATTTTGTTATCTATTACTGTTTGTTTGTTCTTTAGTTCTTCTGAGTCCTTATTAACTGTTTCTTGGATTTTCTCTATTTTGTTATCGAGATTTTGGATCATCTTTACTATCATTACTCTGAATGCTTTTTCAGGCAATTTTCCTATTTCCTCTTCATTTATTTGGTCTTGTGTATTTTCACCTTGTTCCTTCATCTGTGACATATTTTTTTGTCATCTCATTTTTCCCCCACTTTGGATGGGTGGGATTGTGTTCCTCTCCCACTGGGTGTTTGGACTGAGGTTTCAAGCACTGGAGTTTGTAGGCTGTTGAGTATAGCTGGGTCTTCGTGTTGAGTTGAGAACCTCTGGGAGACCTCACTCAGATGAATATTCCCTGCGAACTGGGTTTCCCTGCTAGTCCAATGTTTTGGACTCAGAGCTCCCACCTCAGGAGCTCAGACCTGACCCTGGGCTTGTGAATCAAGATCCCACAAGCCATGTGGAGCAGGAAAATGAAAACAATTTAAAAAAAAGGTAGGAGAAGAGCAGAGCAATAGCAAGATAAAAAATACGGTAATAGGAAACTAACAGATGTGTTAGAAAAATTTAAAAAACAATGGAGCAACAGCTGGAAGGTAAAACAACTGCAATATCCTAAGTGAGGAGGTGGAAAGAAAAAAAAAGAAAACAAAAAGCCAGAAAAGGCCTTGGCTGTGGGGGTGGGTCTTAGACAAGGGATGGCGGGGCGGGGGGGGGTGATTTCAGCAGTGGGCAGGGCCTACACTGCGAAAAGGCCTTGGGGGTGGTGGGGAATGGGGCTTAGGCCCAATGAGGCAGAGGGGCCCAGGAATGCCTCTGGTCCTGCGGGCAAAGGACCAGGTCAAGGTACCCAGTGAGCTCCCTGGGCCCGAGTTGGTAGGAGAAATGCTAGGCACCTCCCCTAGTTCTCCAATCTTGGAGGGTCGCTCCCCCTTGGGTTCTCTTCTTCCTCACCCCCTCTCTTCTATTCCCCCAGGACCCTCACAGCTGCAGGGGGCACTGAAAGGCAGGAGACCAGACTCTGATGCCCAACAGGCTTCTCAGGGCCAACTGGGCTAGGGTAACGCCTGTGGCACTTCCCCAGATCTCCCAGTCTCCTAAGGTTCCTGTCTGCCTCTCTTCCTCTCCCCCACCCCCCACTCTCCTAGGTCCCAAGCAGCTGGAGGGGGCCTGGAGTGTGAAAGCCCAGGTCTGTGAGCCTAGCAGGCTTCCCAGAGCTAGTAGGCAGGGGAAATACCTTCTCCGCCTCCCTTGATCCTCCAATCCCAGAAGGCCCCCTCCCCTGCCTGCCTCTGCTCTTCTTCCCTGCTTTCCTTCTACACCCCTAGGACCAGTGAGACCAAGAGGGGCCCCTGGAGGACTGAAGACCAGGCCTGGGGGCACAACAGGCCTCCCGGTGCCAAGTGGGTAGGGAGATTTCCCGCAGTGTCTACCCCTGATCCTCTGGTCCTGCAAGGTCCCCCCCCACTGCTGTCTGCCTCTCTTCCTCTTCTCCTCTCCTACCTCCCTCCCAGGCTTGTACGACCCACTCAGCCAGAGAGACCGAGGGACCAGACTCAGGAGCCCAGCAGGCTTCTTGGGCCAGTGGGCAGCGGAAATGCCTTCCACTCCTCCCCTGATCCTCTGATCCCAGAGCATCCCTCCCCTCTTCTGTCGCTCTTCTTTTCCCCCCACCGCTTCCCTCCTGTACTTCTAGGATCAACGGCCTGGAGGAACCTTGGAAGGTGGAGGACCCGCCCAGAAGAAATACCCAGCGGTGCCTCCCCTATTCTTCTGACCTGGAGAGATCCCTTCCCACCCCCACTGTCTGCCTCGCCACCCCCCCACACCCCCAGGATCCTCGTGCCGGAGGGGGGCCTGGAGAGTAAAGGACCAAGCCTGGGAGCCCAGTCGGCCTCCCTGGCCAAGAGGGCAGGCAAAGTGCCCTCTCGCCTCCCCATCCCCCAATCTCAAGGCCCCCACCCCACCTGTCCACCTCTCCACCTCCTCACTCCTCCTCCCTCCTTCACACACCCCCAGGACCCAGGCAGCACAGAGGGGGCCTTGGAGGGTGGAGGACCCTGCTGGGGGGCCCAGCAGGCCCTCCAGCTGGGGAGCTCAGCAGGCCTCCTGGCCTCCTGGGTGGGAGAAACCCAGTTGCAGTTTCCTGATCTCCCCAGCCCTCAACGGTCCCTCCAGACCTCCCCCAGCCACCCCCCAGGGGCGCTGGTCCAGTGTGGCTTCCCCTTCCCCGCCCCCCTGACTTGCCCCAGGTCCTACCTGGTTGCTGCGGGGTTCCCGCAGTCTGCTTGGGTCTCAGGTCCCCCGCTGGCATCTGGCAACTGATCTATTTGTGGGGAGATGTGATCTCTGCGTCTTCCCAGGCTGTCATCTTGACTCCGCCCCCTTCATTAATATGTAAATAAAATATTAATTAACATTATATCATTATGAACTCAGGATCAATGAACAAGTGTAGGATTATGACTTCCTTTATACTTTTACAACATTCCTTGAGGCCTTTAGATTTCCTCCTTTGATTTCCCTACCCCTTGTCTTCCCACTCTATTACAGGAGATTGAATATGGTTCCCTGTGTTATACAGTAAGACCTTGTTGTTTATCTATTTCATATATAGTAGTTTGTATCTGCTAATCCCAAACTCCTAATTTATCTCTTCCCCACCCACTTTCCCCTTTGCTAACCACAAATTTGTTTTCTATGTCTATGAGTCTGTCTCTGTTTTGTAAATAGGTTCATTTGTATCCTATTTTAGATGCCACACGTAAGTAACATCATATGGTGTTTATCTTCCTCTTCCTGACTTATTTCCCTTAGTATGATAATCTCCAGGTCCATCCATGTTGCTTCCAATGGCATTATTTCATTCTTTATCATGGCCCCGTAAGTATTCTATTGTATACATGTAGCAGATCTTTATGTGCTCCTCTGTAAATGGACATTAGGTTGCTCACATGTCTTGGCTACTGTAGATAGTGCTGCTGTGAACATTGGGGTGCGTGTATCTTTTCAAATTGCAGTTTTTTCTGGATAGAGGCCCCAGACTGGGATTGCTGGGTCACATGGCAACTCTATTTTGAGTTTTTTTAAGAAACCTCCATACTGTTTTCTAAAATAGCTGCACCAATTTACATTCCTACCTCCAGTGTAGGAGGGTTCCCTTTTCTCCAGGCCCTCTCCAGCATTTCTTATTTGTAGCATTTTTCTCTTTTTTTTTAAACCTTGAAGATCACCGTTTTTAAAATTTATTTATTTATTTATTTATTTATTTATTTATTTATTTATTGGCTGCATTGGGTCTTTGTTGCTGGGCCCGGGCTTTCTCTAGTTGTGATGAGCAGGGGCTGCTCTTCGTTGTGGTGCGCAGGCTTCTCAGTGCAGTGGCTTCTCTTGCTGCGGAGCTCAGGCTCTAGGCTGGCAGGCTTCAGTAGTTGCAGGGTGCGGACTCAGTAGTTGGGGCGCACGGGCTCAGTTGCTCTGCGGCATGTAGGATCTTCCCGGACCAGGGATTGAACCCGTGTCCCCTGCATTGGCAGGTGGGTTCTTAACCACTGCGCCACCAGGGAAGCCCTGTCGACTTTTTAATGATGGCCATTCTGACTGTTGTGAGGTGCTACCTCATTGTATTTTTGATTGGCATTTCTCTAATAATTAGTGATATTGAGCATCTTTTCATGTGCCTGTTGGCCATCCGAATATCTCCTTTGGAGAAATGTCTATTTAGGTACATGGACACATCTTTATCCTCCAGAGTTCATAGTTCACATGAGGGGTTATTCCTGGTATTACACATTCTGTGTGTTTAGATGAATATATAATGATATGTATCCACCATTGTAGTATCATACAGGGTGTTTTCACTACCCTAAAATCCCTCTGTGTTCTGCCTCCCTGCAATACTGTCAACGACTGATTTTTTTATGTCTCCATGGTTTTGCCTTTTCCAGAATTCAGGTGGTTGGGAGGGATCATCCAGTGTGCAGGCCACCCTTTCAGACTGGCTTCTTTCACTTAGTAGTATGTGTTTAAGTTTCTTCCATGTCTTTTCATGAATTGGTAACTCATTTTTAGCACTGAATAATATTCCATTGTCTGTTTATACCACAGTGTATTTATCCATTCACTTTCTAAAGGACATCTTGAATGCGTCTAAGTTTTGGCAGTTATAAATAAAGTTCCCGTAAGTTTCCGTGTTCAGGTTTTCATGTGGACATAGATGTCAGCATTTGAGTACATGCCAAGAACAGTGATTCCTGGATTGTGTGAGATGAGTATGTTTAGTTTTGTAGGAAACTGCCAGACTGTTTTCCAAAGTGGCTGCATCATTTTGCATTCCCACTAGTAGTGCGTGAATTTGCGTTGCTTTGCATCCTCTCCAGTATTTGCTGTTGTCAGTGTTTTGGATTTTGGCCATCCTAAAAGGTGTGTGGTGGTATCTCATTGTTGTAATTCTCAATTCCTGGGACTTCCCTGGTGGTACAGTGGTTAAGAGTCTGCCTGCCAATGCAAGGGACATGGGTTTGATCCCTGGTCCAGGAAGATCCCACATGCCACGGGGCAACTAAGCCCATGTGCCACAACCACTGAGCCTGCACTCTAGAGCCCGCCAGCCACAACTACTGAGCCCATGTGCCGCAAGTACTGAAGCACCTAGGGCCAGTGCTCAGCAACAAGAGAAGCCACTGAAATAAGAAGCCTGTGCACCACAACAAAGAGTAGCCCACCCTTGCTACAGCTAGAGAAAGCTCTCGCAGCAACGAAGACCCAATGCAGCCAAGAACAAATAAATAAATAAATTTATAAAAAAATCTCAATTCCCTAATGACATGTGATACTGAACACCTTTTCATATGTTTCCTTGCCGTGTGTATATCTTCTTTAGTGAGGTGTCTGTTAAGACCTTTTGCCCATTTTTAAAAATTAGACTCTCCATTTTCTTATTGCTGTTTTAAGAATTCTTTGTAAATGTTGAATGATAGTCCTTTATCAGATCTGCCTTTTGCAGATATTTTCTCGTAACCTGTGGCTTGTCTTTCCTTTCTCTTGACATTGTCTTTTGCAGAGCAGAAGTTTTGAATGGTCATGAAGTCCAGTTTACCAATTATTTCTTTCCTGGATTGTACTTTGGTGTTGTATTTAAAATATCCTCATCATACTTGTCACCTAGATTTTCTTCTGTGTTATCTTCTGGGAGTTCTGTGGTTTTGCATTTTAGTGTGATCCATTTGAGTTAATGTTTGTGGAAGGTGTAAAGTCTGTGCCTAGATTCATTTTTTTTTCGCGTGTGGATGTCCAATTATTCCAGCATCATTTGTTGAAAAGACTATCCTTGTTCTACTGTCCTTTGCTGCCTTTGTCAAAGATTAATTGTCTATGTTTGTGTAAGTATTTCTAGGCTCTGTATTCTGTTTCATACATTTATTTTGTTATTCTTTTATGAATATCATCCTGTCTTGATCACTGCAGCTTTATAGTAAGTTTTGAAGTCAGGTGGAGTCAGTCCTCAGACTTGCTTTTCTTTACTTAAAAGTCTGTTCCTAGTTGCTCCAAACCTGTACAACTCCTTTATTTCAGTGGGTTCATGCATGTCTATGTTGTAATCCTTCCTGCTCTTACGAAGCCTATCCTGACCACCTTATCAGTCACTTCACTTTCTTTGTTTATTTAATAATTTATATTGAAATTTGTAGCTAGTCATCTTTTCTTTTTTGTTTTTAAATTTTATTTATGTATTTATTATTTTTGGGGGGTACACCAAGTTCAATCATCTGTTTTTATACACATATCCCCGTATTCCCTCCCTCCCTTGACTCCCCACCCACCCTCCCTCGAGTCCCCCCCACCCTCCCTGTCCCAGTCCTCTAAGGCATCTTCCATCCTCGAGTTGAACTCCCTTTGTTATACAACAGCTTCCCACTGGTTATCTACTTTACACTTGGCAATATATATATGTCTGTGCTACTCTCTTGCTTCATCTCAGCTTCCACTTCACCTCCCGGCCCCTCCCAAGCCTCGAGTTCTCCAGTCCATTCTCTGCACCTGCGTCCTTGTTCTTGTCCCTGAGATCATCAGTACCATTTTTAGATTCCGTATATGTGAGTTAGCATACAATATTTGTCTTTCCCTTTCGGACTGACTTCACTCTGTATGACAGACTCTAGGTCTATCCACCTCATTACATAGAGCTCCATCTCATCCCTTTTTATAGCTGAGTAATATTCCATTGTATATATATGCCACATCTTCTTTATCCATTCATTTGTTGATGGGCATTTAGGTTGCTTCCATGTCCTGGCTATTGTAAATAGTGCTGCAATAAACATTATGGTATATGTTTCTTTTGGGATTATGGTTTTCTTTGGGTATATGCTCAGTAGTGGGATTACTGGATCATATGGTAGTTCTAGTTGTAGTTTTTTAAGGAACCTCCGAATTGTTTTCCATAGTGGTTGTACCAACTTACAATCCCACCAATAGTGCAGGAGAGTTCCCTTTTCTCCACACCCTCTCCAACAGTTGTTGTTTCCAGATTTTGTGATGATGGCCATTCTGATCGGCGTGAGGTGACACCTCATTGTGGCTTTGACTTGCATTTCTCTAATGATTAGTGATGTTGAGCATCTTTTCATGTGTTTGTTGGCCATCTGTTTGTCTTCTTTGGAGAAATGTCTATTTAGGTCTTCCGCCCATTTGTGGATTGGGTTATTTGCTTTTTTGGTATGAAGCTGCATGAGCTGCTTGTATATTTTGGAGGTTAATCCTTTGTCCGTTGTTTCATAGGCAACTATTTTTTCCCATTCTGAGGGTTGCCTTTTAGTCTTGTTTATGGTTTCTTTCGCTGTGCAAAAGCTTTTAAGTTTTATGAGGTCCCATTTGTTTATTCTTGATTTTATTTCCATGATTCTAGGAGGTGGGTCAGAAAGGACCTTGCTTTGATGGATGTCATAGAGTGTTCTGCCTATGTTTTCCTCGAGGAGTTTGATAGTGTCTGGCCTTCCATGTAGGTCTTTAATCCATTTGGAGTTTATTTTTGTGTATGGTGTTAGGAAGTGTTCTAAGTTCATTCTTTTACATGTTGCTGTCCAATTTTCCCAGCACCACTTATTGAAGAGGCTGTCTTTTTTCCATTGTATATTCGTGCCTCCTTTGTCAAAGATAAGCTGCCCATATATGCTTGGGTTTACCTCTGAGTTCTTTATTCTGTTCTATTGATCTCACTTTCTATTTTTGTGCCAGTACCATACTGTCTTGATCATGGTGGCCTTGTAGTATAGTTTGAAGTCAGGAAGCCTAATTCCACCAACTCCGTCTTTCCTTCTCAAGATTGCTTTGGCTATTCGGGGTCTTTTGTGTTTCCCTACAAATCGTAAGATTTCTTGTTCTAGTTCTGTGAAAAATGCCGTTGGTAATTTGATCGGGATTGCGTTGAATCTGCAAATTGTTTTGGGTAAGATAGTCATTTTCACAATATTGATTCTTCCAATCCAAGAACATGGTATGTCCCTCCATCTGTTTGTGTCGTCTCTGATTTCTTTTATCAGTGTCTTAAAGTTTTCTGCATACAGATCTTTTGCCTCCTTAGGCAGATTTACTCCTAGGTATTTTCTTCTTTTGGTTGCAATGGTAAATGGGAGAGTTTCCTTAATTTCTCTTTCTGCTCTTTCGTTGTTAGTGTATAGGAATGCAAGAGATTTCTGTGCATTCATTTTGTATCCTGCTACTTTACTAAATTCATCTATCAGTGCTAGCAGTTTTCTGGTAGCATCTTTAGGGTTTTCTATATATAATATCATGTCATCTGCAAAGAGTGACAATTTGACTTCTTCTTTTCCAATTTGGATTCCTTTTATTTCTTTGTCTTCTCTGATTGCTGTGGCTCAAACTTCTAAAACTATGTGGAATCTTCTCCCTTTTTTTCCTGATGAGTCTGGCTAATGGTTTATCAATTTTGTTATCTTCTCAAAGAACCAGCTTTTAGTTTTATTGATCTTTGATGTTGTTTCCTTCATTTCTTTTGCATTTATTTCTGATATGATCTTTCTGATTTCTTTCCTTCTGCTCACTTTGGGGTTTTTTTGTTCTTTCTGTAATTGTTTTAGGTGTTAAGGTTAGGTTGTTTATTTGATATTTTTCTTGTTTCTTGAGCTAGGACTGTATTGCTATCAACTTCCCTCTTAGAACTGCTTTTGCTGCATCCCATAGATTTTGGGTTGTTGTGTTTTCATTGTCATTTGTTTCTAGGTATTTTTTGATTTCCTCTTTGATTTCTTGAGTGATTTCTTGGTTGTTTAATAGCATATTGTTTAGTCACCATGTGTTTGTATTTTTTCCAGTTTTTTTCCTGTAATTGATATGTAGTCTCATGTCACTGTGGTCACAGAAAATGCTTGATACAATTTCAATTTTTTGGAATTTACTGAGGCTTGATTTGTGACCCAAGATGTGATCTCTCCTAGAAAATTTTCCATGTGCACTTGAGAAGAAAGTGTATTCTGTCGTTTTGGGATGGAATGTCCTATAAATATTCATTAAGTCGAGATGGCCTAATGTGTCATGTAAAGGTTGCATGTCCTTATTTATTTTCTGCTTGGATGATCTGTCCATTGATGTAAGTGGGGTGTTCAAGTCTCGTCCTATTATTCTGTTACTGTCGATTTCCCCTTTTATGGCTGTTAGCATTTGCCTTATGTATTGAGGTGCTCCTATGTTGGTTGCATAGATATTTACAGTTGTTCTATGTTCTTCTTGGGTGGATCCCTTGATCATTCTGTAGTGTCCTTCCTTGTCTCTTGTAATAGTCTTTACTTTAAAGTCTAATGTGTCTGATATGAGTATTGCTACTCCAGCTTTCTTTTGACTTCCATTTGCATGGAATATCTTTTTCCAACCCTTTACTTTCAGTCTATATATGTCCCTTGGTCTGAAGTGGGTTTCTTGTAGGCAGCATATGTAAGAGTCTTGTTTTTGTATCTATTCAGCCAGTTTATGTCTTTTGGTTGGAGCATTTAATCCATGTACAATTCATGTGATGATTGACATGTATGTTCCTGTTCCCATTTTGTTCATTGTTTTGGGTTTGTTTTTGTAGATCTGTTCCTTCTCTTGTATTTCCTGCTTCGAAAAGTTCCTTTAGCAATTGTTGTAAGGCTGGTTTGGTGGTGCTGAATTCTCTTAGCTGTTGCTTGTCTGTAAAGCTTTTGATTTCTCCATGGAATCTGAATGAGATTCTTGCTGGGTAGAGTATGCTTGCCTGTAGGTTTTTCTCTCTCAGGACTTTCAATATATCCTGCCACTCCCTTCTGGCCTGCAGAGTTTCTGCAGAAACATAAGCTGTTATCCTTTTGCGTTATTTGTTGCTTTTCTCTTGCTGCTTTTAATATGTTTTCTTTGTGTTTAATTTTCATTAGTTTGGTTAATATGTGCCTGAGTGTATTTCTCCTTGGGTTTATTCTAGATGGGACTCTGCACTTCTTGGACTTGATGAATTATTTCCTTTCCCATGTTGGGGAAGTTTTCCACTATAACCTCTTCAAATATTTTCTCAGACCCTTTCGTTGTTTTTCTTCTGGGATGCCTATGATTCGAATGTTGGTGGGCTTAATGTTGTCACCAAGGTCTCTGAGACTGTCTTCCATTCCTTTTATTCTTTTTTCTTTTTCCTGCTCTGTGGCAGTTATTTCCCCCATTCTATCTTCCAACTCACTTGTTCATTCTTCTGCCTCAGTTATTCTGCTGTTTGTAGCATCTAGAGTATTTGTAATTTCGGTTATTTTGTTATCTATTACTGTTTGTTTGTTCTTTAGTTCTTCTGAGTCCTTATTAACTGTTTCTTGGATTTTCTCTATTTTGTTATCGAGATTTTGGATCATCTTTACTATCATTACTCTGAATGCTTTTTCAGGCAATTTTCCTATTTCCTCTTCATTTATTTGGTCTTGTGTATTTTCACCTTGTTCCTTCATCTGTGACATATTTTTTTGTCATCGCATTTTTCCCCCACTTTGGATGGGTGGGATTGTGTTCCTCTCCCACTGGGTGTTTGGTCTGAGGTTTCAAGCACTGGAGTTTGTAGGCTGTTGAGTATAGCTGGGTCTTCGTGTTGAGTTGAGAACCTCTGGGAGACCTCACTCAGATGAATATTCCCTGCAAACTGGGTTTCCCTGCTAGTCCAATGTTTTGGACTCAGAGCTCCCACCTCAGGAGCTCAGACCTGACCCTGGGCTTGTGAATCAAGATCCCACAAGCCATGTGGAGCAGGAAAATGAAAACAATTTAAAAAAAAGGTAGGAGAAGAGCAGAGCAATAGCAAGATAAAAAATACGGTAATAGGAAACTAACAGATGTGTTAGAAAAATTTAAAAAACAATGGAGCAACAGCTGGAAGGTAAAACAACTGCAATCGCCTAAGTGAGGAGGTGGAAAGAAAAAAAAAGAAAACAAAAAGCCAGAAAAGGCCTTGGCTGTGGGGGTGGGTCTTAGACAAGGGATGGCGGGGCGGGGGGGTGTGATTTCAGCAGTGGGCAGGGCCTACACAGCGAAAAGGCCTTGGGGGTGGTGGGGAATGGGGCTTAGGCCCAATGAGGCAGAGGGGCCCAGGAATGCCTCTGGTCCTGCGGGCAAAGGACCAGGTCAAGGTACCCAGTGAGCTCCCTGGGCCCTAGTTGGTGGGAGAAATGCTAGGCACCTCCCCTAGTTCTCCAATCTTGGAGGGTCGCTCCCCCTTGGGTTCTCTTCTTCCTCACCCCCTCTCTTCTATTCCCCCAGGACCCTCACAGCTGCAGGGGGCACTGAAAGGCAGGAGACCAGACTCTGATGCCCAACAGGTTTCTCAGGGCCAACTGGGCTAGGGTAACACCTGCGGCACTTCCCCAGATCTCCCAGTCTCCTAAGGTTCCTGTCTGCCTCTCTTCCTCTCCCCCACCCCCCACTCTCCTAGGTCCCAAGCAGCTGGAGGGGGCCTGGAGTGTGAAAGCCCAGGTCTGTGAGCCTAGCAGGCTTCCCAGAGCTAGTAGGCAGGGGAAATACCTTCTCCGCCTCCCTTGATCCTCCAATCCCAGAAGGCCCCCTCCCCTGCTTGCCTCTGCTCTTCTTCCCTGCTTTCCTTCTACACCCCTAGGACCAGTGAGACCAAGAGGGGCCCCTGGAGGACTGAAGACCAGGCCTGGGGGCACAACAGGCCTCCCGGTGCCAAGTGGGTAGGGAGATTTCCCGCAGTGTCTACCCCTGATCCTCTGGTCCTGCAAGGTCCCCCCCCGCCACTGCTGTCTGCCTCTCTTCCTCTTCTCCTCTCCTACCTCCCTCCCAGGCTTGTACGACCCACTCAGCCAGAGAGACCGAGGGACCAGACTCAGGAGCCCAGCAGGCTTCTTGGGCCAGTGGGCAGCGGAAATGCCTTCCACTCCTCCCCTGATCCTCTGATCCCAGAGCATCCCTCCCCTCTTCTGTCGCTCTTCTTTTCCCCCCACCGCTTCCCTCCTGTACTTCTAGGATCAACGGCCTGGAGGAACCTTGGAAGGTGGAGGACCCGCCCAGAAGAAATCCCCAGCGGTGCCTCCCCTATTCTTCTGACCTGGAGAGATCCCTTCCCACCCCCACTGTCTGCCTCGCCACCCCCCACACCCCCAGGATCCTCGTGCCAGAGGGGGGCCTGGAGAGTAAAGGACCAAGCCTGGGAGCCCAGGTGGCCTCCCTGGCCAAGAGGGCAGGCAAAGTGCCCTCTCGCCTCCCCATCCCCCAATCTCAAGGCCCCCACCCCACCTGTCCGCCTCTCCACCTCCTCACTCCTCCTCCCTCCTTCACACACCCCCAGGACCCAGGCAGCCCAGCGGGGACCTTGGAGGGTGGATGACCCTGCTGGGGGGCCCAGCAGGCCCTCCAGCTGGGGAGCTCAGCAGGCCTCCTGGCCTCCTGGGTGGGAGAAACCCAGTTGCAGTTTCCTGATCTCCCCAGCCCTCAACGGTCCCTCCAGACCTCCCCCAGCCACCCCCCAGGGGCGCTGGTCCAGTGTGGCTTCCCCTTCCCCGCCCCCCTGACTTGCCCCAGGTCCTACCTGGTTGCTGCGGGGTTCCCGCAGTCTGCTTGGGTCTCAGGTCCCCCGCTGGCATCTGGCAACTGATCTATTTGTGGGGAGATGTGATCTCTGCGTCTTCCCAGGCTGTCATCTTGACTCCGCCCCCTTCATTAATATGTAAATAAAATATTAATTAACATTATATCATTATGAACTCAGGATCAATGAACAAGTGTAGGATTATGACTTCCTTTATACTTTTACAACATTCCTTGAGGCCTTTAGATTTCCTCCTTTGATTTCCCTACCCCTTGTCTTCCCACTCTATTACAGGAGATTGAATACGGTTCCCTGTGTTATACAGTAAGACCTTGTTGTTTATCTATTTCATATATAGTAGTTTGTATCTGCTAATCCCAAACTCCTAATTTATCTCTTCCCCACCCACTTTCCTCTTTGCTAACCACAAATTTGTTTTCTATGTCTATGAGTCTGTCTCTGTTTTGTAAATCGGTTCATTTGTATCCTATTTTAGATGCCACACGTAAGTAACATCATATGGTGTTTATCTTCCTCTTCCTGACTTATTTCCCTTAGTATGATAATCTCCAGGTCCATCCATGTTGCTTCCAATGGCATTATTTCATTCTTTATCATGGCCCCGTAAGTATTCTATTGTATACATGTAGCAGATCTTTATGTGCTCCTCTGTAGATGGACATTAGGTTGCTCACATGTCTTGGCTACTGTAGATAGTGCTGCTGTGAACATTGGGGTGCGTGTATCTTTTCAAATTGCAGTTTTTTCTGGATAGAGGCCCCAGACTGGGATTGCTGGGTCACATGGCAACTCTATTTTGAGTTTTTTTAAGAAACCTCCATACTGTTTTCTAAAATAGCTGCACCAATTTACATTCCTACCTCCAGTGTAGGAGGGTTCCCTTTTCTCCAAGCCCTCTCCAGCATTTCTTATTTGTAGCCTTTTTCTCTTTTTTTTTAAACCTTGAAGATCACCGTTTTTAAAATTTATTTATTTATTTATTTATTTATTTATTGGCTGCATTGGGTCTTTGTTGCTGGGCCCGGGCTTTCTCTAGTTGTGATGAGCAGGGGCTGCTCTTCGTTGTGGTGCGCAGGCTTCTCAGTGCAGTGGCTTCTCTTGCTGCGGAGCTCAGGCTCTAGGCTGGCAGGCTTCAGTAGTTGCAGGGTGCGGACTCAGTAGTTGGGGCGCACGGGCTCAGTTGCTCTGCGGCATGTAGGATCTTCCCGGACCAGGGATTGAACCCGTGTCCCCTGCATTGGCAGGTGGGTTCTTAACCACTGCGCCACCAGGGAAGCCCTGTCGACTTTTTAATGATGGCCATTCTGACTGTTGTGAGGTGCTACCTCATTGTATTTTTGATTGGCATTTCTCTAATAATTAGTGATATTGAGCATCTTTTCATGTGCCTGTTGGCCATCCGAATATCTCCTTTGGAGAAATGTCTATTTAGGTACATGGACACATCTTTATCCTCCAGAGTTCATAGTTCACATGAGGGGTTATTCCTGGTATTACACATTCTGTGTGTTTAGATGAATATATAATGATATGTATCCACCAGTGTAGTATCATACAGGGTGTTTTCACTACCCTAAAAACCCTCTGTGTTCTGCCTCCCTGCAATACTGTCAACGACTGATTTTTTTATGTCTCCATGGTTTTGCCTTTTCCAGAATTCAGGTGGTTGGGAGGGATCATCCAGTGTGCAGGCCGCCCTTTCAGACTGGCTTCTTTCACTTAGTAGTATGTGTTTAAGTTTCTTCCATGTCTTTTCATGAATTGGTAACTCATTTTTAGCACTGAATAATATTCCATTGTCTGTTTATACCACAGTGTATTTATCCATTCACTTTCTAAAGGACATCTTGAATGCGTCCAAGTTTTGGCAGTTATAAATAAAGTTCCCGTAAGTTTCCGTGTTCAGGTTTTCATGTGGACATAGATGTCAGCATTTGAGTACATGCCAAGAACAGTGATTCCTGGATTGTGTGAGATGAGTATGTTTAGTTTTGTAGGAAACTGCCAGACTGTTTTCCAAAGTGGCTGCATCATTTTGCATTCCCACTAGTAGTGTATGAATTTGCGTTGCTTTGCATCCTCTCCAGTATTTGCTGTTGTCAGTGTTTTGGATTTTGGCCATCCTAAAAGGTGTGTGGTGGTATCTCATTGTTGTAATTCTCAATTCCTGGGACTTCCCTGGTGGCACAGTGGTTAAGAGTCTGCCTGCCAATGCAAGGGACATGGGTTTGATCCCTGGTCCAGGAAGATCCCACATGCCACGGGGCAACTAAGCCCATGTGCCACAACCACTGAGCCTGCACTCTAGAGCCTGCCAGCCATAACTACTGAGCCCATGTGCCGCAAGTACTGAAGCACCTAGGGCCAGTGCTCAGCAACAAGAGAAGCCACTGAAATAAGAAGCCTGTGCACCACAACAAAGAGTAGCCCACCCTTGCTACAGCTAGAGAAAGCCCTCGCAGCAACGAAGACCCAATGCAGCCAAGAACAAATAAATAAATAAATTTATAAAAAAATCTCAATTCCCTAATGACATGTGATATTGAACACCTTTTCATATGTTTCCTTGCCGTGTGTATATCTTCTTTAGTGAGGTGTCTGTTAAGACCTTTTGCCCATTTTTAAAAATTAGACTCTCCATTTTCTTATTGCTGTTTTAAGAATTCTTTGTAAATGTTGAATGATAGTCCTTTATCAGATCTGCCTTTTGCAGATATTTTCTCGTAACCTGTGGCTTGTCTTTCCCTTCTCTTGACATTGTCTTTTGCAGAGCAGAAGTTTTGAATTGTCATGAAGTCCAGTTTACCAATTATTTCTTTCCTGGATTGTACTTTGGTGTTGTATTTAAAATATCATCATCATACTTGTCACCTAGATTTTCTTCTGTGTTATCTTCTGGGAGTTCTGTGGTTTTGCATTTTAGTGTGGTCCATTTGAGTTACTGCTTGTGAAAGGTGTAAAGTCTGTGTCTAGATGCATTTTTTTTCGCGTGTGGATGTCCAATTATTCCAGCATCATTTGTTGAAAAGACTATCCTTGTTCTACTGTCCTTTGCTGCCTTTGTCAAAGATTAATTGTCTATGTTTGTGTAAGTATTTCTAGGCTCTGTATTCTGTTTCATACATTTATTTTTTTATTCTTTTATGAATAACATACTGTCTTGATTACTGCAGCTTTATAGTAAGTTTTGAAGTCAGGTGGAGTCAGTCCTCAGACTTGCTTTTCTTTACTTGAAAGTCTGTTCCTAGTTGCTCCAAACCTGTACAACCACTTTATTTCAGTGGGTTCTTGCATGTCTATGTTTTAATCCTTCCTGCTCTTACGAAGCCTATCCTGACCACCTTATCAGTCACTTCACTTTCTTTGTTTATTTAATAATTTATATTGACATTTGTAGCTAGTCATCTTTTCTTTTTTTTTTTAAATTTTATTTATTTATTTATTATTTTTTGGGGGGTACACCAAGTTCAATCATCTGTTTTTATACACATATCCCCGTATTCCCTCCCTCCCTCGAGTCCCCCCCACCCTCCCTGTCCCAGTCCTCTAAGGCATCTTCCATCCTCGAGTTGAACTCCCTTTGTTATACAACAGCTTCCCACTGGCTATCTACTTTACACTTGGTAGTATATATATGTCTGTGCTACTCTCTTGCTTCGTCTCAGCTTCCCCTTCACCCCCCGGCCCCTCCCAAACCTCGAGTTCTCCAGTCCATTCTCTGCACCTGCGTCCTTGTTCTTGTCCCTGAGATCATCAGTACCATTTTTAGATTCCGTATATGTGAGTTAGCATACAATATTTGTCTTTCTCTTTCGGACTGACTTCACTCTGTATGACAGACTCTAGGTCTACCCACCTCATTACATAGAGCTCCATCTCATCCCTTTTTATAGCTGAGTAATCTTCCATTGTATATATATGCCACATCTTCTTTATCCATTCATTTGTTGATGGGCATTTAGGTTGCTTCCATGTCCTGGTTATTGTAAATAGTGCTGCAATAAACATTATGGTACATGTTTCTTTTGGGATTATGGTTTTCTTTGGGTATATGCTCAGTAGTGGGATTACTGGATCATATGGTAGTTCTAGTTGTAGTTTTTTAAGGAACCTCCAAATTGTTTTCCATAGTGGTTGTACCAACTTACAATCCCACCAATAGTGCAGGAGAGTTCCCTTTTCTCCACACCCTCTCCAACAGTTGTTGTTTCCAGATTTTGTGATGATGGCCATTCTGATCGGTGTGAGGTGACACCTCGTTGTGGCTTTGACTTGCATTTCTCTAATGATTAGTGATGTTGAGCATCCTTTCATGTGTTTGTTGGCCATCTGTTTGTCTTCTTTGGAGAAATGTCTATTTAGGTCTTCCGCCCATTTGTGGATTGGGTTATTTGCTTTTTTGGTATTAAGCTGCATGAGCTGCTTGTATATTTTGGAGATTAATCCTTTGTCCGTTGTTTCATAGGCAACTATTTTTTCCCATTCTGAGGGTTGCCTTTTAGTCTTGTTTATGGTTTCCTTCGCTGTGCCAAAGCTTTTAAGTTTTATGAGGTGCCATTTGTTTATTCTTGATTTTATTTCCATGATTCTAGGAGGTGGGTCAGAAAGGATCTTGCTTTGATGGATGTCATAGAGCGTTCTGCCTATGTTTTCCTCGAGGAGTTTGATAGTGTCTGGCCTTCCATGTAGGTCTTTAATCCATTTGGAGTTTCTTTTTGTGTATGGTGTTAGGAAGTGTTCTACTTTCATTCTTTTACATGTTGCTGTCCAATTTTCCCAGCACCACTTATTGAAGAGGCTGTCTTTTTTCCATTGTATATTCGTGCCTCCTTTGTCAAAGATAAGCTGCCCATATATGCTTGGGTTTACCTCTGAGTTCTTTATTCTGTTCTATTGATCTCACTTTCTATTTTTGTGCCAGTATCATACTGTCTGGATCATGGTGGCCTTGTAGTATAGTTTGAAGTCAGGAAGCCTAATTCCACCAACTCCGTCTTTCCTTCTCAAGATTGCTTTGGCTATTCGGGGTCTTTTGTGTTTCCCTACAAATCGTAAGATTTCTTGTTCTAGTTCTGTGAAAAATGCCGTTGGTAATTTGATCGGGATTGCGTTGAATCTGTAAATTGTTTTGGGTAAGATAGTCATTTTCACAATATTGATTCTTCCAATCCAAGAACATGGTATGTCCCTCCATCTGTTTGTGTCGTCTTTGATTTCTTTTATCAGTGTCTTATAGTTTTCTGCATACAGATCTTTTGCCTCCTTAGGCAGATTTACTCCTAGGTATTTTCTTCTTTTTGTTGCAATGGTAAATGGGAGAGTTTCCTTCATTTCTCTTTCTGCTCTTTCGTTGTTAGTGTATAGGAATGCAAGAGATTTCTGTGCATTAATTTTGTATCCTGCTACTTTACTAAATTCATCTATCAGTGCTAGCAGTTTTCTGGTAGCATCTTTAGGGTTTTCTATATATAATATCATGTCATCTGCAAAGAGTGACAATTTGACTTCTTCTTTTCCAATTTGGATTCCTTTTATTTCTTTGTCTTCTCTGATTGCTGTGGCTCAAACTTCTAAAACTATGTTGAATCTTCGCCCTTTTTTTCCTGATGAGACTGGCTAATGGTTTATCAATTTTGTTATCTTCTCAAAGAACCAGCTTTTAGTTTTATTGATCTTTGATGTTGTTTCCTTCATTTCTTTTGCATTTATTTCTGATATGATCTTTCTGATTTCTTTCCTTCTGCTCACTTTGGGGTTTTTTTGTTCTTTCTGTAATTGTTTTAGGTGTTAAGGTTAGGTTGTTTATTTGATATTTTTCTTGTTTCTTGAGCTAGGACTGTATTGCTATCAACTTCCCTCTTAGAACTGCTTTTGCTGCATCCCATAGATTTTGGGTTGTGGTGTTTTCATTGTCATTTGTTTCTAGGTATTTTTTGATTTCCTCTTTGATTTCTTGAGTGATTTCTTGGTTGTTTAATAGCATATTGTTTAGTCGCCATGTGTTTGTATTTTTTCCAGTTTGTTTCCAGTAATTGATATGTAGTCTCATGTCATTGTGGTCAGAGAAAATGCTTGATACGATTTCAATTTTTTTGAATTTACTGAGGCTTGATTTGTGACCCAAGATGTGATCTCTCCTAGAAAATTTTCCATGTGCACTTGAGAAGAAAGTGTATTCTGTCGTTTTGGGATGGAATGTCCTATAAATATTCATTAAGTCGAGATGGCCTAATGTGTCATGTAAAGGTTGCATGTCCTTATTTATTTTCTGTTTGGATGATCTGTCCATTGATGTAAGTGGGGTGTTCAAGTCTCGTCCTATTATTCTGTTACTGTCAATTTCCCCTTTTATGGCTGTTAGCATTTGCCTTATGTATTGAGGTGCTCCTATGTTGGGTGCATAGATATTTACAGTTGTTCTATGTTCTTCTTGGATGGATCCCTTGATTATTCTGTAGTGTCCTTCCTTGTCTCTTGTAATAGTCTTTACTTTAAAGTCTAATGTGTCTGATATGAGTATTGCTACTCCAGCTTTCTTTTGACTTCCATTTGCATGGAATATCTTTTTCCATCCCTTTACTTTCAGTCTATATATGTCCCTTGGTCTGAAGTGGGTTTCTTGTAGGCAGCATATGTAAGGGTCTTGTTTTTGTATCCATTCAGCCAGTTTATGTCTTTTGGTTGGAGCATTTAATCCATGTACAATTCATGTGATGATTGACATGTATGTTCCTATTACCATTTTGTTCATTGTTTTGGGTTTGTTTTTGTAGATCTGTTCCTTCTCTTGTATTTCCTGCTTCGAAAAGTTCCTTTAGCAATTGTTGTAAGGCTGGTTTGGTGGTGCTGAATTCTCTTAGCTGTTGCTTGTCTGTAAAGCTTTTGATTTCTCCATGGAATCTGAATGAGATTCTTGCTGGGTAGAGTATGCTTGCCTGTAGGTTTTTCTCTCTCAGGACTTTCAATATATCCTGCCACTCCCTTCTGGCCTGCAGAGTTTCTGCAGAAACATAAGCTGTTATCCTTTTGCATTTTCCCTTCTATGTTATTTGTTGCTTTTCTCTTGCTGCTTTTAATATGTTTTCTTTGTGTTTAATTTTCATTAGTTTGGTTAATATGTGCCTCAGTGTATTTCTCCTTGGGTTTATTCTAGATGGGACTCTCTGCACTTCTTGGACTTGATGAATTATTTCCTTTCCCATGTTGGGGAAGTTTTCCACTATAACCTCTTCAAATATTTTCTCAGACCCTTTCGTTGTTTTTCTTCTGGGATGCCTATGATTCGAATGTTGGTGGGCTTAATGTTGTCACCAAGGTCTCTGAGACTGTCTTCCATTCCTTTTATTCTTTTTTCTTTTTCCTGCTCTGTGGAGGTTATTTCCCCCATTCTATCTTCCAACTCACTTATTCATTCTTCTGCCACAGTTATTCTGCTGTTTGTAGCATCTAGAGTATTTGTAATT
Organism: Hippopotamus amphibius kiboko; assembly: GCF_030028045.1. NCBI lineage: Eukaryota > Metazoa > Chordata > Mammalia > Artiodactyla > Hippopotamidae > Hippopotamus > Hippopotamus amphibius. The sequence continues at coordinate 13,868 of NW_026648466.1, read as the reverse complement.
TCGGTTATTTTGTTATCTATTACTGTTTGTTTGTTCTTTAGTTCTTCTGAGTCCTTATTAACTGTTTCTTGTATTTTCTCTATTTTGATATCGAGATTTTGGATCATCTTTACTATCATTACTCTGAATGCTTTTTCAGGCAATTTTCCTATTTCCTCCTCATTTATTTGGTCTTGTGTATTTTTACCTTTTTCCTTCATCTGTGACATATTTTTTTGTCATCTCATTTTTCCCCCACTTTGGATGGGTGGGATTGTGTTCCTCTCCCACTGGGTGTTTGGTCTGAGGTTTCAAGCACTGGAGTTTGTAGGCTGTTGAGTATAGCTGGGTCTTCGTGTTGAGTTGAGAACCTCTGGGAGACCTCACTCAGATGAATATTCCCTGCGAACTGGGTTTCCCTGCTAGTCCAATGTTTTGGACTCAGAGCTCCCACCTCAGGAGCTCAGACCTGACCCTGGGCTTGTGAATCAAGATCCCACAAGCCATGTGGAGCAGGAAAATGAAAACAATTAAAAAAAATGGTAGGAGAAGAGCAGAGCAATAGCAAGATAAAAAATACGGTAATAGGAAACTAACAGATGTGTTAGAAAAAATTTAAAAAACAATGGAGCAACAGCTGGAAGGTAAAACAACTGCAATCGCCTAAGTGAGGAGGTGGAAAGAAAAAAAAAGAAAACAAAAAGCCAGAAAAGGCCTTGGCTGTGGGGGTGGGTCTTAGACAAGGGATGGCGGGGCGGGGGGGGTGATTTCAGCAGTGGGCAGGGCCTACACAGCGAAAAGGCCTTGGGGGTGGTGGGGAATGGGGCTTAGGCCCAATGAGGCAGAGGGGCCCAGGAATGCCTCTGGTCCTGCGGGCAAAGGACCAGGTCAAGGTACCCAGCGAGCTCCCTGGGCCCGAGTTGTTGGGAGAAATGCTAGGCACCTCCCCTAGTTCTCCAATCTTGGAGGGTCGCTCCCCCTTGGGTTCTCTTCTTCCTCACCCCCTCTCTTCTATTCCCCCAGGACCCTCACAGCTGCAGGGGGCACTGAAAGGCAGGAGACCAGACTCTGATGCCCAACAGGTTTCTCAGGGCCAACTGGGCTAGGGTAACGCCTGTGGCACTTCCCCAGATCTCCCAGTCTCCTAAGGTTCCTGTCTGCCTCTCTTCCTCTCCCCCACCCCCCACTCTCCTAGGTCCCAAGCAGCTGGAGGGGGCCTGGAGTGTGAAAGCCCAGGTCTGTGAGCCTAGCAGGCTTCCCAGAGCTAGTAGGCAGGGGAAATACCTTCTCCGCCTCCCTTGATCCTCCAATCCCAGAAGGCCCCCTCCCCTGCCTGCCTCTGCTCTTCTTCCCTGCTTTCCTTCTACACCCCTAGGACCAGTGAGACCAAGAGGGGCCCCTGGAGGACTGAAGACCAGGCCTGGGGGCACAACAGGCCTCCCAGTGCCAAGTGGGTAGGGAGATTTCCCGCAGTGTCTACCCCTGATCCTCTGGTCCTGCAAGGTCCCCGCCCCCACTGCTGTCTGCCTCTCTTCCTCTTCTCCTCTCCTACCTCCCTCCCAGGCTTGTACGACCCACTCAGCCAGAGAGACCGAGGGACCAGACTCAGGAGCCCAGCAGGCTTCTTGGGCCAGTGGGCAGCGGAAATGCCTTCCACTCCTCCCCTGATCCTCTGATCCCAGAGCATCCCTCCCCTCTTCTGTCGCTCTTCTTTTCCCCCCACCGCTTCCCTCCTGTACTTCTAGGATCAACGGCCTGGAGGAGCCTTGGAAGGTGGAGGACCCGCCCAGAAGAAATACCCAGCGGTGCCTCCCATATTCTTCTGACCTGGAGAGATCCCTTCCCACCCCCACTGTCTGCCTCGCCACCCCCCCACACCCCCAGGATCCTCATGCTGGAGGGGGGCCTGGAGAGTAAAGGACCAAGCCTGGGAGCCCAGGTGGCCTCCCTGGCCAAGAGGGCAGGCAAAGTGCCCTCTCGCCTCCCCATCCCCCAATCTCAAGGCCCCCACCCCATCTGTCCACCTCTCCACCTCCTCACTCCTCCTCCCTCCTTCACACACCCCCAGGACCCAGGCAGCCCAGCGGGGGCCTTGGAGGGTGGAGGACCCTGCTGGGGGGCCCAGCAGGCCCTCCAGCTGGGGAGCTCAGCAGGCCTCCTGGCCTCCTGGGTGGGAGAAACCCAGTTGCAGTTTCCTGATCTCCCCAGCCCTCAACGGTCCCTCCAGACCTCCCCCAGCCACCCCCCAGGGGCGCTGGTCCAGTGTGGCTTCCCCTTCCCCGCCCCCCTGACTTGCCCCAGGTCCTACCTGGTTGCTGCGGGGTTCCCGCAGTCTGCTTGGGTCTCAGGTCCCCCGCTGGCATCTGGCAACTGATCTATTTGTGGGGAGATGTGATCTCTGCGTCTTCCCAGGCTGTCATCTTGACTCCGCCCCCTTCATTAATATGTAAATAAAATATTAATTAACATTATATCATTATGAACTCAGGATCAATGAACAAGTGTAGGATTATGACTTCCTTTATACTTTTACAACATTCCTTGAGGCCTTTAGATTTCCTCCTTTGATTTCCCTACCCCTTGCCTTCCACTCTATTACAGGAGATTGAATATGGTTCCCTGTGTTATACAGTAAGACCTTGTTGTTTATCTATTTCATATATAGTAGTTTGTATCTGCTAATCCCAAACTCCTAATTTATCTCTTCCCCACCCACTTTCCCCTTTGCTAACCACAAATTTGTTTTCTATGTCTATGAGTCTGTCTCTGTTTTGTAAATAGGTTCATTTGTATCCTATTTTAGATGCCACACGTAAGTAACATCATATGGTGTTTATCTTCCTCTTCCTGACTTATTTCCCTTAGTATGATAATCTCCAGGTCCATCCATGTTGCTTCCAATGGCATTATTTCATTCTTTATCATGGCCCCGTAAGTATTCTATTGTATACATGTAGCAGATCTTTATGTGCTCCTCTGTAGATGGACATTAGGTTGCTCGCATGTCTTGGCTACTGTAGATAGTGCTGCTGTGAACATTGGGGTGCGTGTATCTTTTCAAATTGCAGTTTTTTCTGGATAGAGGCCCCAGACTGGGATTGCTGGGTCACATGGCAACTCTATTTTGAGTTTTTTTAAGAAACCTGCATACTGTTTTCTAAAATAGCTGCACCAATTTACATTCCTACCTCCAGTGTAGGAGGGTTCCCTTTTCTCCAGGCCCTCTCCAGCATTTCTTATTTGTAGCCTTTTTCTCCTTTTTTTTAAACCTTCAAGATCACCGTTTTTAAATTTTATTTATTTATTTATTTATTTATTTATTTATTTATTTATTTATTTATTGGCTGCATTGGGTCTTTGTTGCTGGGCCCGGGCTTTCTCTAGTTGTGATGAGCAGGGGCTGCTCTTCGTTGTGGTGCGCAGGCTTCTCAGTGCAGTGGCTTCTCTTGCTGCGGAGCTCAGGCTCTAGGCTGGCAGGCTTCAGTAGTTGCAGGGTGCGGACTCAGTAGTTGGGGCGCACGGGCTCAGGTGCTCTGCAGCATGTAGGATCTTCCCAGACCAGGGATTGAACCCGTGTCCCCTGCATTGGCAGGTGGGTTCTTAACCACTGCGCCACCAGGGAAGCCCTGTCGACTTTTTAATGATGGCCATTCTGAGTGTTGTGAGGTGCTACCTCATTGTATTTTTGATTGGCATTTCTCTAATAATTAGTGATATTGAGCATCTTTTCATGTGCCTGTTGGCCATCCGAATATCTCCTTTGGAGAAATGTCTATTTAGGTACATGGACACATCTTTATCCTCCAGAGTTCATAGTTCACATGAGGGGTTATTCCTGGTATTACACATTCTGTGTGTTTAGATGAATATATAATGATATGTATCCACCATTGTAGTATCATACATGGTGTTTTCACTACCCTAAAAACCCTCTGTGTTATGCCTCCCTGCAATAGTGTCAACGACTGATTGTTTTATGTCCCCATGGTTTTGCCTTTTCCAGAATTCAGGTGGTTGGGAGGGATCATCCAGTGTGTAGGCAGCCCTTTCAGACTGGCTTCTTTCACTTAGTAGTATGTGTTTAAGTTTCTTCCATGTCTTTTCATGAATTGGTAACTCATTTTTAGCACTGAATAATATTCCATTGTCTGTTTATACCACAGTGTATTTATCCATTCACTTTCTAAAGGACATCTTGAATGCGTCCAAGTTTTGGCAGTTATAAATAAAGTTCCCGTAAGTTTCCGTGTTCAGGTTTTCATGTGGACATAGATGTCAGCATTTGAGTACATGCCAAGAACAGTGATTCCTGGATTGTGTGAGATGAGTATGTTTAGTTTTGTAGGAAACTGCCAGACTGTCTTCCAAAGTGGCTGCATCATTTTGCATTCCCACTAGTAGTGTATGAATTTGTGTTGCTTTGCATCCTCTCCAGTATTTGCTGTTGTCAGTGTTTTGGATTTTGGCCATCCTAAAAGGTGTGTGGTGGTATCTCATTGTTTTAATTCTCAATTCCTGGGACTTCCCTGGTGGCACAGTGGTTAAGAGTCTGCCTGCCAATGCAAGGGACATGGGTTTGATCCCTGGTCCAGGAAGATCCCACATGCCACGGGGCAACTAAGCCCATGTGCCACAACCACTGAGCCTGCACTCTAGAGCCCGCCAGCCACAACTACTGAGCCCATGTGCCGCAAGTACTGAAGCACCTAGGGCCAGTGCTCTGCAACAAGAGAAGCCACTGAAATAAGAAGCCCGTGCACCGCAACAAAGAGTAGCCCACCCTTGCTACAGCTAGAGAAAGCCCTCGCAGCAACGAAGACCCAATGCAGCCAAGAATAAATAAATAAATAAATTTATAAAAAAAATCTCAATTCCCTAATGACATGTGATATTGAACACCTTTTCATATGCTTCCTTGCCATGTGTATATCTTCTTTAGTGAGGTGTCTGTTAAGACCTTTTGCCCATTTTTAACAATTAGATTCTCCATTTTCTTATTGCTGTTTTAAGAATTCTTTGTAAATGTTGAATGATAGTCCTTTATCAGATCTGCCTTTTGCAGATATTTTCTCGTAACCTGTGGCTTGTCTTTCCCTTCTCTTGACATTGTCTTTTGCAGAGCAGAAGTTTTGAATTGTCATGAAGTCCAGTTTACCAATTATTTCTTTCCTGGATTGTACTTTGGTGTTGTATTTAAAATATCATCATCATACTTGTCACCTAGATTTTCTTCTGTGTTATCTTCTGGGAGTTCTGTGGTTTTGCATTTTAGTGTGGTCCATTTGAGTTACTGCTTGTGAAAGGTGTAAAGTCTGTGTCTAGATGCATTTTTTTTTCGCGTGTGGATGTCCAATTATTCCAGCATCATTTGTTGAAAAGACTATCCTTGTTCTACTGTCCTTTGCTGCCTTTGTCAAAGATTAATTGTCTATGTTTGTGTAAGTATTTCTAGGCTCTGTATTCTGCTTCATAGATTTATTTTTTTATTCTTTTATGAATAACATACTGTCTTGATTACTGCAGCTTTATAGTAAGTTTTGAAGTCAGGTGGAGTCAGTCCTCAGACTTGCTTTTCTTTACTTAAAAGTCTGTTCCTAGTTGCTCCAAACCTGTACAACCACTTTATTTCAGTGGGTTCTTGCATGTCTATGTTTTAATCCTTCCTGCTCTTACGAAGCCTATCCTGACCACCTTATCAGTCACTTCACTTTCTTTGTTTATTTAATAATTTATATTGACATTTGTAGCTAGTCATCTTTTCTTTTTTTTTTTAAATTTTATTTATTTATTTATTATTTTTTGGGGGGTACACCAAGTTCAATCATCTGTTTTTATACACATATCCCCGTATTCCCTCCCTCCCTCGAGTCCCCCCCACCCTCCCTGTCCCAGTCCTCTAAGGCATCTTCCATCCTCGAGTTGAACTCCCTTTGTTATACAACAGCTTCCCACTGGCTATCTACTTTACACTTGGTAGTATATATATGTCTGTGCTACTCTCTTGCTTCGTCTCAGCTTCCCCTTCACCCCCCGGCCCCTCCCAAACCTCGAGTTCTCCAGTCCATTCTCTGCACCTGCGTCCTTGTTCTTGTCTCTGAGATCATCAGTACCATTTTTAGATTCCGTATATGTGAGTTAGCATACAATATTTGTCTTTCTCTTTCGGACTGACTTCACTCTGTATGACAGACTCTAGGTCTACCCACCTCATTACATAGAGCTCCATCTCATCCCTTTTTATAGCTGAGTAATCTTCCATTGTATATATATGCCACATCTTCTTTATCCATTCATTTGTTGATGGGCATTTCGGTTGCTTCCATGTCCTGGCTATTGTAAATAGTGCTGCAGTAAACATTATGGTACATGTTTCTTTTGGGATTATGGTTTTCTTTGGGTATATGCTCAGTAGTGGGATTACTGGATCATATGGTAGTTCTAGTTGTAGTTTTTTAAGGAACCTCCGAATTGTTTTCCATAGTGGTTGTACCAACTTACAATCCCACCAATAGTGCAGGAGAGTTCCCTTTTCTCCACACCCTCTCCAACAGTTGTTGTTTCCAGATTTTGTGATGATGGCCATTCTGATCGGTGTGAGGTGACACCTCGTTGTGGCTTTGACTTGCATTTCTCTAATGATTAGTGATGTTGAGCATCCTTTCATGTGTTTGTTGGCCATCTGTTTGTCTTCTTTGGAGAAATGTCTATTTAGGTCTTCCGCCCATTTGTGGATTGGGTTATTTGCTTTTTTGGTATTAAGCTGCATGAGCTGCTTGTATATTTTGGAGATTAATCCTTTGTCCGTTGTTTCATAGGCAACTATTTTTTCCCATTCTGAGGGTTGCCTTTTAGTCTTGTTTATGGTTTCCTTCGCTGTGCCAAAGCTTTTAAGTTTTATGAGGTGCCATTTGTTTATTCTTGATTTTATTTCCATGATTCTAGGAGGTGGGTCAGAAAGGATCTTGCTTTGATGGATGTCATAGAGCGTTCTGCCTATGTTTTCCTCGAGGAGTTTGATAGTGTCTGGCCTTCCATGTAGGTCTTTAATCCATTTGGAGTTTCTTTTTGTGTATGGTGTTAGGAAGTGTTCTACTTTCATTCTTTTACATGTTGCTGTCCAATTTTCCCAGCACCACTTATTGAAGAGGCTGTCTTTTTTCCATTGTATATTCGTGCCTCCTTTGTCAAAGATAAGCTGCCCATATATGCTTGGGTTTACCTCTGAGTTCTTTATTCTGTTCTATTGATCTCACTTTCTATTTTTGTGCCAGTATCATACTGTCTGGATCATGGTGGCCTTGTAGTATAGTTTGAAGTCAGGAAGCCTAATTCCACCAACTCCGTCTTTCCTTCTCAAGATTGCTTTGGCTATTCGGGGTCTTTTGTGTTTCCCTACAAATCGTAAGATTTCTTGTTCTAGTTCTGTGAAAAATGCCGTTGGTAATTTGATCGGGATTGCGTTGAATCTGTAAATTGTTTTGGGTAAGATAGTCATTTTCACAATATTGATTCTTCCAATCCAAGAACATGGTATGTCCCTCCATCTGTTTGTGTCGTCTTTGATTTCTTTTATCAGTGTCTTATAGTTTTCTGCATACAGATCTTTTGCCTCCTTAGGCAGATTTACTCCTAGGTATTTTCTTCTTTTGGTTGCAATGGTAAATGGGAGAGTTTCCTTAATTTCTCTTTCTGCTCTTTCGTTGTTAGTGTATAGGAATGCAAGAGATTTCTGTGCATTAATTTTGTATCCTGCTACTTTACTAAATTCATCTATCAGTGCTAGCACTTTTCTGGTAGCATCTTTAGGGTTTTCTATATATAATATCATGTCATCTGCAAAGAGTGACAATTTGACTTCTTCTTTTCCAATTTGGATTCCTTTTATTTCTTTGTCTTCTCTGATTGCTGTGGCTCAAACTTCTAAAACTATGTTGAATCTTCGCCCTTTTTTTCCTGATGAGTCTGGCTAATGGTTTATCAATTTTGTTATCTTCTCAAAGAACCAGCTTTTAGTTTTATTGATCTTTGATGTTGTTTCCTTCATTTCTTTTGCATTTATTTCTGATATGATCTTTCTGATTTCTTTCCTTCTGCTCACTTTGGGGTTTTTTTGTTCTTTCTGTAATTGTTTTAGGTGTTAAGGTTAGGTTGTTTATTTGATATTTTTCTTGTTTCTTGAGCTAGGACTGTATTGCTATCAACTTCCCTCTTAGAACTGCTTTTGCCGCATCCCATAGATTTTGGGTTGTGGTGTTTTCATTGTCATTTGTTTCTAGGTATTTTTTGATTTCCTCTTTGATTTCTTGAGTGATTTCTTGGTTGTTTAATAGCATATTGTTTAGTCGCCATGTGTTTGTATTTTTTCCAGTTTGTTTCCAGTAATTGATATGTAGTCTCATGTCATTGTGGTCAGAGAAAATGCTTGATACGATTTCAATTTTTTTGAATTTACTGAGGCTTGATTTGTGACCCAAGATGTGATCTCTCCTAGAAAATTTTCCATGTGCACTTGAGAAGAAAGTGTATTCTGTCGTTTTGGGATGGAATGTCCTATAAATATTCATTAAGTCGAGATGGCCTAATGTGTCATGTAAAGGTTGCATGTCCTTATTTATTTTCTGTTTGGATGATCTGTCCATTGATGTAAGTGGGGTGTTCAAGTCTCGTCCTATTATTCTGTTACTGTCGATTTCCCCTTTTATGGCTGTTAGCATTTGCCTTATGTATTGAGGTGCTCCTATGTTGGGTGCATAGATATTTACAGTTGTTCTATGTTCTTCTTGGATGGATCCCTTGATTATTCTGTAGTGTCCTTCCTTGTCTCTTGTAATAGTCTTTACTTTAAAGTCTAATGTGTCTGATATGAGTATTGCTACTCCAGCTTTCTTTTGACTTCCATTTGCATGGAATATCTTTTTCCATCCCTTTACTTTCAGTCTATATATGTCCCTTGGTCTGAAGTGGGTTTCTTGTAGGCAGCATATGTAAGGGTCTTGTTTTTGTATCCATTCAGCCAGTTTATGTCTTTTGGTTGGAGCATTTAATCCATGTACAATTCATGTGATGATTGACATGTATGTTCCTATTACCATTTTGTTCATTGTTTTGGGTTTGTTTTTGTAGATCTGTTCCTTCTCTTGTATTTCCTGCTTCGAAAAGTTCCTTTAGCAATTGTTGTAAGGCTGGTTTGGTGGTGCTGAATTCTCTTAGCTGTTGCTTGTCTGTAAAGCTTTTGATTTCTCCATGGAATCTGAATGAGATTCTTGCTGGGTAGAGTATGCTTGCCTGTAGGTTTTTCTCTCTCAGGACTTTCAATATATCCTGCCACTCCCTTCTGGCCTGCAGAGTTTCTGCAGAAACATAAGCTGTTATCCTTTTGCATTTTCCCTTCTATGTTATTTGTTGCTTTTCTCTTGCTGCTTTTAATATGTTTTCTTTGTGTTTAATTTTCATTAGTTTGGTTAATATGTGCCTCAGTGTATTTCTCCTTGGATTTATTCTAGATGGGACTCTCTGCACTTTTTGGACTTGATGAATTATTTCCTTTCCCATGTTGGGGAAGTTTTCCACTATAACCTCTTCAAATATTTTCTCAGACCCTTTCGTTGTTTTTCTTCTGGGATGCCTATGATTCGAATGTTGGTGGGCTTAATGTTGTCACCAAGGTCTCTGAGACTGTCTTCCATTCCTTTTATTCTTTTTTCTTTTTCCTGCTCTGTGGAGGTTATTTCCCCCATTCTATCTTCCAACTCACTTATTCATTCTTCTGCCACAGTTATTCTGCTGTTTGTAGCATCTAGAGTATTTGTAATTTCGGTTATTTTGTTATCTATTACTGTTTGTTTGTTCTTTAGTTCTTCTGAGTCCTTATTAACTGTTTCTTGTATTTTCTCTATTTTGATATCGAGATTTTGGATCATCTTTACTATCATTACTCTGAATGCTTTTTCAGGCAATTTTCCTATTTCCTCCTCATTTATTTGGTCTTGTGTATTTTTACCTTTTTCCTTCATCTGTGACATATTTTTTTGTCATCTCATTTTTCCCCCACTTTGGATGGGTGGGATTGTGTTCCTCTCCCACTGGGTGTTTGGTCTGAGGTTTCAAGCACTGGAGTTTGTAGGCTGTTGAGTATAGCTGGGTCTTCGTGTTGAGTTGAGAACCTCTGGGAGACCTCACTCAGATGAATATTCCCTGCGAACTGGGTTTCCCTGCTAGTCCAATGTTTTGGACTCAGAGCTCCCACCTCAGGAGCTCAGACCTGACCCTGGGCTTGTGAATCAAGATCCCACAAGCCATGTGGAGCAGGAAAATGAAAACAATTAAAAAAAATGGTAGGAGAAGAGCAGAGCAATAGCAAGATAAAAAATACGGTAATAGGAAACTAACAGATGTGTTAGAAAAAATTTAAAAAACAATGGAGCAACAGCTGGAAGGTAAAACAACTGCAATCGCCTAAGTGAGGAGGTGGAAAGAAAAAAAAAGAAAACAAAAAGCCAGAAAAGGCCTTGGCTGTGGGGGTGGGTCTTAGACAAGGGATGGCGGGGCGGGGGGGGTGATTTCAGCAGTGGGCAGGGCCTACACTGCGAAAAGGCCTTGGGGGTGGTGGGGAATGGGGCTTAGGCCCAATGAGGCAGAGGGGCCCAGGAATGCCTCTGGTCCTGCGGGCAAAGGACCAGGTCAAGGTACCCAGCGAGCTCCCTGGGCCCGAGTTGTTGGGAGAAATGCTAGGCACCTCCCCTAGTTCTCCAATCTTGGAGGGTCGCTCCCCCTTGGGTTCTCTTCTTCCTCACCCCCTCTCTTCTATTCCCCCAGGACCCTCACAGCTGCAGGGGGCACTGAAAGGCAGGAGACCAGACTCTGATGCCCAACAGGTTTCTCAGGGCCAACTGGGCTAGGGTAACGCCTGTGGCACTTCCCCAGATCTCCCAGTCTCCTAAGGTTCCTGTCTGCCTCTCTTCCTCTCCCCCACACCCCACTCTTCTAGGTCCCAAGCAGCTGGAGGGGGCCTGGAGTGTGAAAGCCCAGGTCTGTGAGCCTAGCAGGCTTCCCAGAGCTAGTAGGCAGGGGAAATACCTTCTCCGCCTCCCTTGATCCTCCAATCCCAGAAGGCCCCCTCCCCTGCCTGCCTCTGCTCTTCTTCCCTGCTTTCCTTCTACACCCCTAGGACCAGTAGGACCAAGAGGGGCCCCTGGAGGACTGAAGACCAGGCCTGGGGGCACAACAGGCCTCCCAGTGCCAAGTGGGTAGGGAGATTTCCCGCAGTGTCTACCCCTGATCCTCTGGTCCTGCAAGGTCCCCGCCCCCACTGCTGTCTGCCTCTCTTCCTCTTCTCCTCTCCTACCTCCCTCCCAGGCTTGTACGACCCACTCAGCCAGAGAGACCGAGGGACCAGACTCAGGAGCCCAGCAGGCTTCTTGGGCCAGTGGGCAGCGGAAATGCCTTCCACTCCTCCCCTGATCCTCTGATCCCAGAGCATCCCTCCCCTCTTCTGTCGCTCTTCTTTTCCCCCCACCGCTTCCCTCCTGTACTTCTAGGATCAACGGCCTGGAGGAGCCTTGGAAGGTGGAGGACCCGCCCAGAAGAAATACCCAGCAGTGCCTCCCATATTCTTCTGACCTGGAGAGATCCCTTCCCACCCCCACTGTCTGCCTCGCCACCCCCCCACACCCCCAGGATCCTCATGCTGGAGGGGGGCCTGGAGAGTAAAGGACCAAGCCTGGGAGCCCAGGTGGCCTCCCTGGCCAAGAGGGCAGGCAAAGTGCCCTCTCGCCTCCCCATCCCCCAATCTCAAGGCCCCCACCCCACCTGTCCACCTCTCCACCTCCTCACTCCTCCTCCCTCCTTCACACACCCCCAGGACCCAGGCAGCCCAGTGGGGGCCTTGGAGGGTGGATGACCCTGCTGGGGGGCCCAGCAGGCCCTCCAGCTGGGGAGCTCAAGCAGGCCTCCTGGCCTCCTGGGTGGGAGAAACCCAGTTGCAGTTTCCTGATCTCCCCAGCCTCAATGGTCCCTCCAGACCTCCCCCAGCCACCCCCCAGGGGCGCTGGTCCAGTGTGGCTTCCCCTTCCCCGCCCCCCTGACTTGCCCCAGGTCCTACCTGGTTGCTGCGGGGTTCCCGCAGTCTGCTTGGGTCTCAGGTCCCCCGCTGGCATCTGGCAACTGATCTATTTGTGGGGAGATGTGATCTCTGCGTCTTCCCAGGCTGTCATCTTGACTCCGCCCCCTTCATTACTATGTAAATAAAATATTAATTAACATTATATCATTATGAACTCAGGATCAATGAACAAGTGTAGGATTATGACTTCCTTTATACTTTTACAACATTCCTTGAGGCCTTTAGATTTTCCTCCTTTGATTTCCCTACCCCTTGCCTTCCACTCTATTACAGGAGATTGAATATGGTTCCCTGTGTTATACAGTAAGACCTTGTTGTTTATCTATTTCATATATAGTAGTTTGTATCTGCTAATCCAAACTCCTAATTTATCTCTTCCCCACCCACTTTCCCCTTTGCTAACCACAAATTTGTTTTCTATGTCTATGAGTCTGTCTCTGTTTTGTAAATAGGTTCATTTGTATCCTATTTTAGATGCCACACGTAAGTAACATCATATGGTGTTTATCTTCCTCTTCCTGACTTATTTCCCTTAGTATGATAATCTCCAGGTCCATCCATGTTGCTTCCAATGGCATTATTTCATTCTTTATCATGGCCCCGTAAGTATTCTATTGTATACATGTAGCAGATCTTTATGTGCTCCTCTGTAGATGGACATTAGGTTGCTCGCATGTCTTGGCTACTGTAGATAGTGCTGCTGTGAACATTGGGGTGCGTGTATCTTTTCAAATTGCAGTTTTTTCTGGATAGAGGCCCCAGACTGGGATTGCTGGGTCACATGGCAACTCTATTTTGAGTTTTTTTTAAGAAACCTGCATACTGTTTTCTAAAATAGCTGCACCAATTTACATTCCTACCTCCAGTGTAGGAGGGTTCCCTTTTCTCCAGGCCCTCTCCAGCATTTCTTATTTTGTAGCCTTTTTCTCCTTTTTTTTTAAACCTTGAAGATCACCGTTTTTAAATTTTATTTATTTATTTATTTATTTATTTATTTATTTATTTATTTATTGGCTGCATTGGGTCTTTGTTGCTGGGCCTGGGCTTTCTCTAGTTGTGATGAGCAGGGCTGCTCTTCGTTGTGGTGCGCAGGCTTCTCAGTGCAGTGGCTTCTCTTGCTGCAGAGCTCAGGCCTCTAGGCTGGCAGGCTTCAGTAGTTGCAGGGTGCGGACTCAGTAGTTGGGGCGCACGGGCTCAGGTGCTCTGCGGCATGTAGGATCTTCCCAGACCAGGGATTGAACCCGTGTCCCCTGCATTGGCACGTGGGTTCTTAACCACTGCGCCACCAGGGAAGCCCTGTCGACTTTTTAATGATGGCCATTCTGACTGTTGTGAGGTGCTACCTCATTGTATTTTTGATTGCATTTCTCTAATAATTAGTGATATTGAGCATCTTTTCATGTGCCTGTTGGCCATCCGAATATCTCCTTTGGAGAAATGTCTATTTAGGTACATGGACACATCTTTATCCTCCAGAGTTCATAGTTCACATGAGGGTTATTCCTGGTATTACACATTCTGTGTGTTTAGATGAATATATAATGATATGTATCCACCATTGTAGTATCATACATGGTGTTTTCACTACCCTAAAAACCCTCTGTGTTATGCCTCCCTGCAATACTGTCAACGACTGATTGTTTTATGTCCCCATGGTTTTGCCTTTTCCAGATTCAGGTGGTTGGGAGGGATCATCCAGTGTGTAGGCAGCCCTTTCAGACTGGCTTCTTTCACTTAGTAGTATGTGTTTAAGTTTCTTCCATGTCTA